>NC_060125.1:312330241-312630241 GCF_021461395.2 Schistocerca americana
TGACGAATACACGCTTCCAATGTGCGTTCACCGCCATGTCGCCAAACACGGATGCGACCATTTGATGCTGTAAACAGAACCTGGATTCATCCGAAAAAATGACGTTTTGCCATTCGTGCACCCAGGTTCGTCGTTGAGTACACCATCGCAGGCGCCCCTGTCTGTGATGCAGCGTCAAAGTAACCGCAGCCATGGTCTCCGAGCTGACAGTCCATGCTGCTGCAAACGTCGTCGAACTGTTCGTGCAGACAGTTGTTGTCTTGCAAACGTCCCCATCT
Source organism: Schistocerca americana (assembly GCF_021461395.2). Lineage (NCBI taxonomy): Eukaryota > Metazoa > Arthropoda > Insecta > Orthoptera > Acrididae > Schistocerca > Schistocerca americana. The sequence goes on from NC_060125.1 coordinate 312,330,520, forward strand.
GCTGACTCAGGGATCGAGACGTGGCTGCACGACCCGTTACAGCCATGCGGATAAGATGCCTGTCATCTCGACTGCTAGTGATACACGGGGCAGTTGGGATCCAGCACGGCGTTGCGTATTACCCTCCTGAACCCACTGATTCCATATTCTGCTAACAGTCATTGGATCTCGACCAACGCGATCAGCAATGTCGCGATACGATAAATCACAATCGAAATAGGCTACAATCCGATCTTTATCAAAGTCGGAAACGTGGTGGTACGAATTTCTCCTCCTTACATGAGGCATCACAACAATGTTTCACCAGGCAACGTCGGTCAACTGCTGTTTGTGTATGAGAAATCGGTTGAAAACTTTCCTCATGTCAGCACGTTGTAGGTGTTGCCACCGGCGCCAACCTTGTGTGAATGCTCTGAAAAGCTAATCATTTGCATACCACAGCATCTTCTTCCTGTCGGTTAAATTTCGCGTCTATAGCACGTCGTCTTCGTGGTGTAGCAATTTTAATGGCCAGTAGTGTGTATTCTGGCGGTCACGAACTGCCGTACACTGCTGCGTTGACTTGCTGATATTTTCATAGTGATGCTCAACAGTTGGCAACACTTGCACATAAAGAAAAGGTTGAACATTCACAAATGTGTACCTCAGGTTTCCATTCGGAAAAAAAGCTTCTGCTGCAGCTAAGACAAAGTAAAAGTTAATGTACACATTTGAAGTCAGAGGGTCTGAAAGGGTTAAAGTGACCACCGCCTATGTACGATGTCAAAGTGCAATAGCCATTCGCAGCGGCAGGTGATAGCAGTAGCAGTAGCAGTGAGGGGTGTATAAAGCATGTCGGAAAAAGAGTGCAGTCTTTGTTGACTAATGCGGAAACGCAGGCATTTATCTGACGTCCCAAAGGGCACATAATTGGCTTTGCGGCCAAAAGTGGAATCTTACCGCAATGGCTAAGTTTGTAAAGTGTTCGTGTGCCGCCACAGAGGAGCAGCTGTTGAGCAACTGACGGCCCAGATGAACCAAGGAGTTATTGACAGCATCTCTTCAACGGCCGTTCAACGAACGTTGCTGCGCAAGGGCCTCCGGAGCCGGTTTCATGCACCCATGCTAATTGCTGTTGATCGATGACGAGAGCTGGACGTCAATGCCGCAATTGGACTCCGCTGGGTGGCGACAGGTATAACCTTTTCAGATGAAACACGTTTTATGCTCCATAATCGTCAGAAGGGTGTAGACCGGAGAAAGGGAGCGTTATGATCTGGGGAACGTTTTCGGGGTGATCTAATCGTTCTGGAAGTTACAATGGATCAACACAAATGTGCATCTATCTTTGGAGACCATGGCCACCTCTACATGCAGTTTGTTTTCTCCTCGGCACGATGGCATCTATCAGCAGGACAATGCAACGTGTCACGCAACTTTCAGTGTAAATGCGTGACTCGAAGAGCATAAGGACGTGTCTGCCATGTTTCCCTAGCCATCGAACTTCTCGGATTTAGACCCAATCGCGAATCTGTTGGACCACCTCGTTCGGGCCATTCACGCCGTAGATCTTCAACCGAGAAATCTTGCACAGCTGGCGACGGCTGTGAAGTCGGCATGGCTTCACATCCCTGTCGGTACGGTTCAGAACCAACTGATTCTTTTCCCGCAAGTCCACGCTGCAAGCGTTGCTTATTCAGGCCTTTTGGCAGGTCGCCACTTTCATGTGAGCGGACCGTGTAATAGTACGAGTGTTAAGGCGTCAAGGAGTAACTACCAATGTACTAGAGGGAGTTAAAGGGGGTAAAAACTGCAGAGGAAGAGAGAGAGGCTGGGATACGAGGTGCGACAACAAAGTAATGAGACTGATGTGAAAAAAAATGTTGCTTACCGTTTTAGTCAAGTTTAGTGTTGTCTCCTTCAAAGTAGTTCCCTGCTGATTGCACACACTTTTTCCAGCGCTTCTGCCATTGATGGTAACATTTCTGGAACTCATCTTTGTGATATCCTCCAAGACCCTCGTCACAGCTTTTTGGACATCTTGTGTTGTTTGAAAATGCTGTCCCTGGACCGCCGTTTTGACTCTTGGAAATAGAAAAAAGTCGCACGGAGCGATATCTGGTGAGTAAGGTGGCTGCGGTAGTACTGAAATTTGTTTTCAGGTTTAAAATTGCTGTACTGACAGAGCAGTATGGGATGGTGCATTATCGTGATGCAGAATCCAATTATCAGCAATGTCAGCGCGGACACAAAGAAATCTTTTGCAAAGTCTTTCTAAAATTTCTTTGTCGTAATATTGGTTAACTGTTTGTCCAGGAGACACCCACTCTTTATGAAGAATTTCCTTGGAATCAAACTAGCACACAAGTATGCCTTTCGCTTTTGACTTTGACATGCGAGCTTCTTTTGGTCTGGGTGGTCCCTTCGAGCACCTTTGCGAACTTTGATGTTTTGTCTCTGGATCGTACTGAAAAAACCAACTTTCATCACCAATGATAACACGGCTCAACAATTCTGGATTGATTTCCGTTTGCTCTTCGGCTGCCACATTTCTCCGTGTTTCTCGCTGTTGTGGTGTAAGATTTGTGGGGACCATTTTTGCACTAATCTTTCTCATACCAAGATTTTCAGTTATTATTAGACAAACCGTTTCTCGATTGATGTTCAGCTCTTCTCCAATCATTTTCACGGATAATGTTCGATCAGATCGCACGAGTTCGCGCACCCTGACCAAGCTGACATCCATCCGTGAGGTTGAAGGTCGTCCACTACGGTCTTGATCTTCAACAATCGTTCTGCCTTCACTAAACATTTTATGTCAACCAAAAACTTGAGCTCTTGACATAACCTCCTCTCCAAAATCCTTCTCAAGCTTACCGTAAGTTGTCGTCGCGTTTTCACTCAATTTAAGGCAAAATAAATGGCATACCGTTGCGCAATATTATGCCGTTCCATTTCCGTGACGAGAGACTCAAACACGTGTTAACTTATTACAGCACAACTCACGACTGAGCAGTTCCATCGATGTGCCGCTTGTACTAGAAGCAGCTTATAGACCAAGGTCAAAGATATTGTGCCTACGCAAGCCTGCAGGTTTGCCACATCTTGCAAAGAAAATCAGCCTCATTACTTTATTGTCGCACCTCGTATGTCGTTGGGGCAAGCGCTACTCTGAGATGAGGGGGTTGTCGATTGTTACAGTGGCGCGTGAGAGGAATTCGTGGCGGCTCGCATTAAAGAGCATATGGACTATCAGACCAATTATGTAATTGGATTGAAGAATTCCTAGATAACAGAACGCAGCATGTCATTCTCAATGGAGATAAGTCTTCCGAAGTAAGAGTGCTTTGAGGTGTGCTGCAGGGGAGTGTCGTAGGACCGTTGCTATTCACAATATACATAAATGACCTTGTGGATGACATCGGAAGTTCACTGAGGCTTTTTGCGGATGATGCTGTGGTATATCGAGGAGTTGTAACAATGGAGTATTGTATTGAAATGCAGGAGGATCTGCAGCGAATTGATGCATGGTGCAAGGCATGGCAATTGAATCTTAATGTAGAAAAGTGTAATGTGCTGCGAATACATCGAAAGATAGATCCCTTATCATTTAGCTACAAAATAGCAGGTCAGCAACTGGAAGCAGTTAATTCCATAAATTATCTGGGAGTACGCATTAGGAGTGATTTAAAATGGAATGAACATATAAAGTTGATCGTCGGTAAAGCAGATGCCAGACTGAGATTCATTGGAAGAATCCTAAGGAAATGCAATCCGAAAACAAAGGAAGTAGGTTACGGTACGGTTGTTCGCCCACTGCTCGAATACTGCTCAGCAGTGTGGGATCCGTACCAGATAGGGTCGATAGAAGAGATAGAGAAGATCCAACGGAGAGCAGTACGCTTCGTTACAGGATCATTTAGTAATCGCGAAAGTGTTACGGAGATGATAGATAAACTCCAGTGGAAGACTCTGCAGGAGAGACTCTCAGTAGCTCGGTACGGGCTTTTGTTAAAGTTTCAAGAACATACCTTCACCGAAGAGTCAAGCAGTATATTGCTCCCTCCTACGTACAGAGTTATTATAAATGATTGAAGCGATTTCACAGCTCTACAATAACTTTATTATTTGAGATATTTTCACAATGCTTTGCACACACATACAAAAACTCAAAAAGTTTTTTTAGGCTTTCACAAATGTTCGATATGTGCCCCTTTAGTGATTCAGCAGACATCAAGCTGATAATCAAGTTCCTCCCACACTCGGTGCAGCATGTCCCCATCAATGAGTTCGAAAGCATCATTGATGCGAGCTCGCAGTTCTGGCATGTTTCTTGGTAGAGGAGGTTTAAACACTGAATCTTTCACATAACCCCACAAAAAGAAATCGGATGAGGTTAAGTTGGGAGAGCATGGAGGCCATGACATGAATTGCTAATCATGATCTCCACCACGACCGATTCATCAGTTTTCCAATCTTCTGTTTAAGAAATGCCGAACATCATGATGGAAGTGCGGTGGAGCACCATCCTGTTGAAAGATGAGGTCGGCGCTGTCTGTTTCCAGTTGTGGCATGAGCCAATTTTACAGCGTGTCCAGATACACGTGTCCTGTAACGTTTTATTCGCAGAAGAAAAAGGGGCCGTCAACTTTAAACCGTGAGATTGCACAAAACACGTTAACTTTTGGTGAATTGCGAATTTGTTGCACGAATGCGTGAGAATTCTCTACCGCCCAGATTCACACATTGTGTCTGTTCACTTCAACACTAAGAAAAAATGTTGCTTCATCACTGAAAACAAGTTTTGCACTGATCACATCCTCTTCCATGAGCTGTTGCAACCGCGCCGAAAATTCAAAGCGTTTGACTTTGTCATCGGGTGTCAGGGCTTGTAGCAATTGTAAACGGTAAAGCTTCTGTTTTAGCCTTTTCCGTAAGATTTTCCAAACCGTCGGCAGTGGTACGTTTAGCTCCCTGCTTGCTTTATTCGTCGACTTCCGCGGGCTACACGTGAAACTTGCCCGCACGCGTTCAACCGTTTCTTCGCTCACTGCAGGCCGACCCGTTGATTTCCCCTTACACAGGCATCCAGCATACCATCGCCGAATGGAGTTATCAGATGGTGGATCTATGTTGAACTTCGTCCTGAAGTGTCGTTGCACTCTTATGACTGACTGATGTGAGTGCATTTCAAGCACGACATACGCTTTCTCGGCTCCTGTCGCCATTTTGTCTCACTGTGCTCTCGAGCGCTCTGGCGGCAGAAACCTGAAGTGCGGCTTCAGCCGAACAAAACTTTATGAGTTTTTCTACGTATCTGTAGTGTGTCGTGACCAAATGTCAATGAATGGAGCTACAGTGAATTTATGAAATCGCTTCAATCATTTGTAATAGCCCTGTATATCTCGCGAAGAGACCACGAGGATAAAATCAGAGAGATTAGAGCCCACACAGAAGCATACCGACAATCCTTCTTTCCACGAACAATACGAGACTGGAATAGAAGGGAGAACCGATTGAGGTACTCAAGGTACCCTCCGCCACACACCGTCAGGTGGCTTGAGGAGTATGGATGTAGATGTAGATGTAGATGTAGAAACCACTTAGAAGACTGATGGGAAAACAAATCACCCTACGGGTACCAGTACAGCCTGCAGTGTGGATGTGGCGACCTCACCCACTAGCAGCAATAAGCTACGAGATACATTAACTAGTGCTAAATAATTTTTATGCGTGTTGCGGAGGCATTACTCACTTGTGCATGAAGTACATGCCGACGTAGGGGATGCCCTGTCCTGCGTCGTAGACCCGCTGTAGCAGGTCCCTGGCGGACTCTCTCAGCAGCGCGAGGTTCTGCAGGTGGCCCAGCAGAGGGTGCGGCCGCAGCGGGCACGCCACGCCGCGCTGTTGCCAGTAGCTGTGCGACTGGCGCACCAGCCACCAGCACAGCAGCGCCGCCAGCGTCGCCGCCGACAACCACAAGCCCGTCATACCTGCCGCCTCCATGCCGACCTGCAAAACAAGCACCAATTGTTGTTGAGCCTAACACTGCCACGTCACTCCCACATATCTATGGTACATGTTGACCTGCAAAGAACACGCAAACCTGCATTTAGCTTCACAGTGCCGTAACCATAGGATCTCGTATTAAGTGTTTTCGATGATAATACAAACAGAACGTAGATGTTACGAATTTAAACAATAATGTTTCAATATCGATACACCCGGTAGCTAAGTGGCAGTTCCGCCCTCCCTTATGCCCTCACTCACGACGCAAGACATACCCCCACTCTTCTACTACTTCGGGAACTTTTACATTGAACACAGCTATGTCCGTATCGCAGTACCACCGACGAAATGGGCGTCGGCGCGGGATATACAGGGTGTTACAAAAAGGTACGGCCAAACTTCCAGGAAACATTCCTCACACACAAATAAAGAGAAGATGTTATGTGGACATGTGTCCGGAAACGCTTACTTTCCATGTTAGACCTCATTTTCTTACTTCTCTTCAAATCACATTAATCATGGAATGGAAACACAGCAACAGAACGTACCAGCGTGACTTCAAACACTTTGTTACAGGAAATGTTCAAAATGTCCTCCGTTAGCGAGGAAACATGCATCCACTCTCCGTCGCATGGAATCCCTGATGCGCTGATGCAACCCTGGAGAATGGCGTATTGTATCACAGCCGTCCACAATAGGAGCACGAAGAGTCTCTACATTTAGTACCGGGAATGCGTAGACAAGAGCTTCCAAATGCCCCCATAAATGAAAGTCAAGAGGGTTGAGGTCAGGAGAGCGTGGAGGCCATGGAATTGGTCCGCCTCTACCAATCCATCGGTCACCGAATCTGTTGTTCAGAAGCGTACGAACACTTCGACTGAAATGTGCAAGAGCTCCATCGTGCACGAACCACATGTTGTGTCGTACTTGTAAAGGCACATCTTCTAGCAGCACAGGTAGAGTATCCCGTATGAAATCGTGATAACGTGCTCCATTGACCGTAGGTGGATGAACATGGGGCCCAATCAAGACATCACCAACAATTCCTGCCCAAACGTTCACGGAAAATCTGTGTTGATGACGTGATTGCACAATTGCGAGCGGATTCTCGTCAGCCCACAGATGTTGATTGTGAAAATTTACAATTCGATCACGTTGGAATGAAACCTCATCCGTAAAGAGAACCTTTGCACTGAAATGAGGATTGACACATTGTTGGATGAACCATTCGCAGAAGTGTACCCGTGGAGGCCAATCAGCTGCTGATAGTGCCTGCACACGCTCTACATGGTACGGAAACAACTGGTTCTCCCGTAGCACTCTCCATACAGTGACGTGGTCAACGTTACCTTGTACAGCAGCAACTTCTCTGACGCTGACATTAGGGTTATCGTCAACTGCACGAAGAATTGCCTCGTCCATTGCAGGTGTCCTCGTCGTTCTAGGTCTTCCCCAGTCGCGAGTCATAGGCTGGAATGTTCCGTGCTCGCTAAGACGCCGATCAATTGCTTCGAACGTCTTCCTGTCGGGACACCTTCGTTCTGGAAATCTGTCTCGATACAAACGTACCGCGCCACGGCTATTACCCCGTGCTAATCCATACATCAAATGGGCATCTGCCAACTCCGCATTTGTAAACATTGCACTGACTGCAAAACCACGTTCGTGATGAACACTAACCTGTTGATGCTCCGTACTGATGTGCTTGATGCCAGTACTGTAGAGCAATGAGTCGCATGTCAACACAAGCACCGAAGTCAACATTACCTTTTTTCAATTGGGCCAACTGGCGCTGAATCGAGGGAGTACAGTACATACTGACGAAACTAAAATGAGCTCTAACATGGAAATTAAGCGTTTCCGGACACATGTCCACATAACATCTTTTCTTTATTTGTGTGTGAGGAATGTTTTTCTGAAAGTTTGGCCGTACCTTTTCGTAACAGCCTGTATATCATGTCCTACAGCAGAGGCGCCCATCAAACAACGTGGAGACCAAAAGCCCTCAGGTTAACTGGAAGGTGGTGTGGAAGACGATTCACGCGGTTACACTGGCCACAGACGTCCGATCCACATGGTACATCACAGTCAATGGTAAACAGATCACCCGATCACGCCTCCACAAGTTAAACATGGCGGAATCGCCTCTCTGCGTAGACTGCGGGATACCAGACACGGACTAACACAGTCTCACATGTGGCGCGGCAGAAGACGTATGGCGCTTGGTACGACAAATTTTGTCGTATTTTCTACGAGTGACTCCGGAACACATTACACCTCGGTTTCTACTATTTCCGGATCAACAGTATTTCCCGCGCGCCAAGACCAACGCTGTCACGTGGATCCGTGCGCATGCAGTACACTACTTATTTCACGATGGACCTAAAGATGTATTCGACTTTTGGAACTACCTACAAGAACATCTTTGCAAGATCGTACGGAACCCAAAATACAGACAGTATTTTTCTAATTACTTAGGGAGTGCCCTACGCGACCGTCCACGCAGCTGGATCATCAACAGGTAAGAGAAGACACCCCTTGAGTGAGCTGACAAGACTAAGTTCGATTCTCGGTGGAAAAACATACGACAAACGTGAAGACGTACCTGGATGATGAAGCGTAAGGAGAGTAGCGACACGCCCTTCTGCGTCATGTACGCAGCACTTTTTTTTTCGTTTTCCCCATATACATTACCTCGGTGTAGGAACGTGCCGAGATATTGTTTTCTTTACTCAGAGCACGATGCGGTGCAAGGTACATTTATTTTTGTTGTGGTATAAAGTAAAACTAAATTAACAATATATTAAAAACAAAAAATAAACAAATAAAAAGAAGTGGTCAGCGCGACAGAATGTCAATTCTAAGGGCCCGTGTTCGATTCCCGGCTGGGTCGGAGATTTTCTGCGCTCAGGGACTGGGTGTTGTGTTGTTCTAATCATCATCATTTCATCCCCATCGACGCGCAAGTCACCGAAGTGGCGTCAGATCGAAAGACTTGCACCCGGCGAACGGTCCATCCGATGGGAGGCCCTAGTCACACGACATTATTTTAATATCGATACTTCAGTCTGTAACATAAGCAATATGTAGACTGTTTGGTTATGTGCAAGAGAGGATCTGATGACCCTAATATTGCCAGGTTAAATGAATCTATAAATAAATAAATAAAATAAAAACAAAGTCTTTGAAACATCATAAAGGTACCATTACATGTAGGATTCGAATCAGCATTAGTAAGCGCAAAATGCATAGATGCACACACGTCTCCAGGACCTGTATCACGACCTATATGAGTTTGCTACTTGCAAGTCATACATGTATGATCGTGCATTTACATCTGACAATTTGAATCATTGCCTTCGATGGTGCAGAGTTGTTCGGTATTCACGATAGCTTCTCAAAACGTTGTGCAAGATTTTACATTTTTATGTACTGATGCACTTGCCCTTTTGGATGAAGAAAGGAAAACCCATGAAACACAATGAATAGAACGGACTCCACAGAACACTCAAGATAAAATAGGCATTTGTAAATAAACATGGCGGCATGACGCCAAGGAAGACTGGTACTGTGCATGCGTGACTTCCGCAGCTTGTCGAGAATATCGCGAAAAAACTACATTAAAAAATGCATATGCGACTTGTATAAGCGGGAAGGTCTGCATAGTTGGGTGAACTTTAGTTTGAGATGATGTATTGCAACATGTCAAATTAACATGACGCTGATACAAGTTGCGATACATGTATCTCAGTGTAAACGTGCCTTTACATGTAATAACAACTTCAGCGTATCTCAATGGCCTGGTAATAGGCTTTTTATTATATGCTACTTCGGCGACTAGCGTGCCCGTAAGTACCCCAGTTATCCAACCGGGGAAAGAAGTGCTACAGTCTAGTGTGGAATTCGAACACCTTCTTGCTGACGACTCCTTACTTCATTGAGAGGTGAAGGATATGTTAAGTAGAAGACTGAAGAACCCGTGGGGATCCGGTTCCGCGACCTCTCTGTTTCCATGCTCACACTGTACCGCTAGACCGCTATGCCCGAGTTGAATACAAGTAAATGACAATTAATCGAAACCCTCAGCTGCCAACTAGTGTGGTTGATATACCTCAATGGGGACAGCTATCTTCATATAGTTAAAGGCTACCCAGCTACTGACTTTCTTCTGTGCGAATGCGCACGCTTTGCCCGAACTCTTACGGGAATCGTCACCTTAGTTGGCGCGAGTAATGAGTGAATGGGCAAATATCCTTTAGGATCATTACGAATGTGGGTTGTGGACATTTGGGAATGTGAGTCTCACGGGAAGTGTGCAAGGGATAAGTCCCTGCAGACGCGCTGTCGTCTGTGCCCTCGGTGGCTCAGATGGATAGAGCATCTGCCATGTAAGCAGGAGATGCCAGGTTCGAGTCCCAATCGGGGCGCACATTTCCAGCTGTCCCCATTGAGGTATATCAACAACACCTGTTGGCAGCTGAGGGTTTCGATTAATTATCATTTCTTTCTAGAGAAGCTGTATGGTCATCAGTGGTATCTGTTCGTTCGGAACAGTTATTATCTTCATATGAAAACAAAGAGTTCATCTATAGGATCTGATGAGTAAGTTTGCGAGTATCAAAATAGGAGATATATATGGCCGTATATTTTGGTTACATTGACGTAGAAGTTTAAACTTTTTGCATTGATAAGAGACCGTAGATTTAGTATTTAACATAAATTTCAACTGTTGACAGAGCGACAACAAATGCCGAAAAATGTATATATTACACTATGTAATTACAAATTACCAATTTCGGGTTTTTTCATTTTGTGTATTGTTAAACCTCGCTTCTTGTTAATTTTTGTGATTCTAGGTCAATGGGAAGTACACTATGGTTTTGATGATTGAGTTTGCGAGTATCGAAAGAAGTGACAGAAATGGCTGTATCGTTGGGTTATCTTGATACGGAACCTTAAATTTTTCGCATAGCCAAGGGAGCCTAGACCTTAGTATGTGACATAAATTTCAACTCGACACCTCTATCTATTCCTGAGAAAAAGGGGTCTTAACAGTCGGACAAGACAGATAGACGGACAGACAGACGGACAACGGAGGGATCCTGTAGGGGTTCCGTTGCTACTGACTGAAGTGCGGAACCTTTAAAAAAAGTGCTACTTATTACCACGAAAACAATTTTTTGTCGTTTTAGGTGAGTATGGTAGGTGGAAAAAGGCACATACGAGGAAAAGAACTGGTGACGTGTCAGAAGAACTGGTGATCGATATGGAAGGCAGAACGGACCCAGTATTAGAGTCAGAGTTTAACATGACTTTGGAAGATTTGTGATCAAATAATGCAAAAGCGAAAGCTAACATTCCTATAATATAAAAATCTCTAGGTGAAGTGACAATCAGATGACTCTTCAAGTCGGTATTTATGAGACTGGAAACACACCATCACTCTTTCGGAAAGGTATTATCCACAAAATCCCACAAAGAGCAAGGGCAGACAAATACGAGAGCTACCATACAGTCAGCTTAACAGCTCATGGATTCAAGTTGATGATAAGAATAATGTACAGAAGAATGGAAAAGAAAAATGAGGACCTGTTAGATGACGATTAGTTTTGCGTTCGGAAAGGTAAAGGCACCAGCCAGGCAGATCTGACGCGATGCTTGATGATGGAAGCAGTACAAGGGGACCACACCGTGGTTCAAGTAGAAAAAAATTGATTCATCATATGTAGATAAAAGATGAAGGTTTTATATAAGTGCTCTGAAAAGGATTTTGCTGAAAATTTTTTTTTTTCGAGCATTGAAAGAGCATTTTCCTACCACGTGTGTTTATGTGCCACGCCCACTTCACTGTCAACCACTTTTCTGTATATATTTTAGATCTTTATATCCCCTACATTGCACATTAGGGATTTTTTTTTACTCCCGAGTGTGTAGGCTATCCTTCGAATGCAACGGTCGGTATTCTTTTGTTTCTGCTGTTTGTAAACAACACGCTTTCAAGCACGCGGTTAGTTTTGTTCAAGTGTGATTGCGAGTAGTTGTTGTACTACGTTTGGAGTGCTTGTTTACGTATGTATTGTTGTGTTTATTGAAGATGACGAAACGTAAAGGCATTTTCAAGAAACGATAATTTAAAGGAAACAAGTTTAGAAAGTTTTCTGTACAAGACGTTATGTCGTCTGGCAACGATGTTTATAATTGTAATTCTTCAACAAGTGCATCATCAAAGGAGCTCTCACCATTTCTGCTCCTGCTGCAGTTATTACAGCAAGTAAACCTATTTTCAGAGACTTTGCTCACCCTGACCTTCTAAGGAAATGTCTGCATGGGCAGACACAGAACCCAAATGAATGTTTCAACAGCATACTTTGGAACCGCCTTCCTAAAACTGTACTTGTAGGCATGCATACAATGAAACCAGTAGTTCATGATGCTGTTATTACATTCAATTGTGGTAATATTAGAAAGTGTTGGATACTGAAAAAGCTGGGAATTAATCCTGCAACATTGCGATAAAATGAGGATAGCCGATGCAGACAGGTCTGCATCTAATATGGCCAAGAAAGCAGGACAAACATCCAGGAAGGTGAAAAAGATGCTGGAAGACCTGCTAGTGGCCAAAGAAGGGCCATCATATGCAGCAGGACAGTTTTAATTAACTGTAAGTAACAAATTTCAAAAGTTTTTTCTTTAAAGCCAATTTCCTGCGAACCAAAATTTTCAGTCCATATGCCCCATTACATCAGAAACTATCACAGATAAATGAATGAAATTTTCAGAGACTCTGCATAACATAAAATGCCACGTCTGATACTACATTCATTAATATTTCCCCATTAGAAAGTTCACAAAAAAATATTTTCTGCAGAAAAAACTTAATATTTTTTGTTAATAAGTTTAAAAAAGTATTTCTCAAAAACTATAAAATGGATAAAGTAGATTTTAGTACAGTTGACTCCATTAGCATTATGTAGCATACCGAAAAAAGGTCCTGCATCAAATAGTTTTTTTCAGAAATGGGTCAAATACTTGCCTAAATTAACATGGGTTAGACGGGCAACATGTGGTCCTCTTAAGGGACACTTTCGTAGAATTTGTGCACCTGGAAAAAGCGTCCGACAGAGTGAAGTGGTTCGAAAGTCTAAGAAAATATAGCACTAAGCTATAGGGGAAACGGGTAATATATGTATATGTACAAGAACCTAGAGGGTACACCAGTAATGGAAGATCTAGAACGAAGTGATCAGATCAAAAAGAGTATAAGGCAGGGATGCAATCTTTCACCCCTGCTGTTCAATCTATACACCGAAAAGGTGATGACCGAAATAAAAGAGACGTTCAACAGTTGATTCAGGGTGACAGGATGTCAATGATAAGATTCGCTGATGATATTGCTATTCTCAATGGAAGTGAGGAATAACTACGAGATCTGTTGAATGAAATGAACGGCCTAAAGAGTAAAGAATATGTGTTGAGAGCAAACTGAAGAAAGACGAAAGTAATGAGGAGTAGAAGAAATGACACTAGCCGTGAACTTAGCATCAAAATTGGTGCTTACTCAGCAGAGGAAATGTAGGAACTCTGCTACCTTTGAAGTAAAACAACGTATGACGGACGAAGCAAATGACATAAAAAGTGGATTAGCATAAGTTAAGAGGGCATTCTTGGCTAAAATAGATCTATTAGTACAAAATGTAGGACTTCATTTGAGGAAGAAATGCCTTAGGATGTATGTTTGGAGCACCGCATTGTATGGCGGCGAATCACGGACAGTGGGAAAACTTGAACGGAAGATAATCGAAACGTTTGAGATGTAATGCTACGGATGCCCGCCCGGTTGGCCGTGCGGTCTGCGCACGACTTTCCGGGGGGGAGGAGCGCCTGGTTCCCGGCACGAATCCGCCCGGCGGATTTGTGCCGAGGTCCGGTGAACCGGCCAGTCTGTGGATGGTTTTTAGGCGGTTTTCCATCTGCCTCGGCGAATGCGGGTTGGTTCCCCTTATTTCGCCTCAGTTACACCATGTCGGCGATTGCTGCGCAAACAAGTTCTCCACATACGCGTACGCCGCCATTACTCTACCGCGCAAATATAGGGGTTACACTCGTCTGGTGTGAGACGTTCCCTGGCGAGTCCACCGGGGACCGAACCGCACAATAACCCTGGGTTCGGTGTAGGGCGGCGGAGGGGTGAAGTGGACTGCGGTAGTCGTCGTGGGGTTGCCACTGCTCTTTACCTAATTGGATAGTGCCTGACTATCTCTAGGTTAAGCAAGTTAAGTGCTTTGCACTATTCCTGCGTTTCCTAATATGTATATTGTGTGGGCCTATCGTGTGTGTTGGTCCTATTTTGTGATGAGCATTTTATGTTAGTTAATAATCGTTACTGTAGTGGTTTTTACTGCCGTAGCAGGTCGGGCCATCTTGTGGTGCCCCTTCTATGTATCTGGTTCCCGAGGTTCGAGACCAGTCTGTTCTCTGACTGCCGTGATTTCTCATAGAAAAATTGAGCGGTCTGTCTTATTCTTTCCTTTATTGGCTGCACTCCAGTGATGGTATGCAACTCCCTAGTGGGAAAATCACGCGGGAGGTTCGTGATCATCCTAAGTACTCTACCCTGTGTAACGCCGGAAATGCATATCCTCCTATTTCCATCTATTGTACTATTATTTTTTTTCCTTGTTTTGTTACCTCAAGATATGACATTTCTGTCTCTTTATATATTGTAATTGTTTTACTGTTTGTGTATATATATATATTTATGCACTTATGTCGATGTATAATTGGTTTGTTTCGTAAATATTATTTGTATTTTTGCGCTGGGTCTTGCCTAGGGAAAACTGCTATCGAACGATTACATCGATAGGTCGTGTGAAGACTCAAAGTGTGTAGGATCTTTGGTAGTGTTAACTCTGCCGCGTGAAGCGCGGGCGGGGCAGGGAGAGTCTGGCGGGAGTAGCGAGTGGAGCAGGTGTTGTGTGACGCTCCCGCGAGTTGCCGCGCTTTCGGGGTTTGGCAACATGTAATTGCGCTCGACTCGCGATGATAGTTTCTGACATGGTGTCGCGGACGGGAAGCATTAGCTGGCGCACATCAAGAGCCCGTTTCGCCTGGTGACCGTGTCGAGAAGAAGGCGCGCCAACATCCAGCTTCTGCAACAGCGACGGCCGACAATGAGTGACTGTCGCCACCTCCTCGATCGACGGCTTCAAACCTTCAATCAACCAACAAGGAAGACTAAAAGCACGTAAAGTTTCAGAACTGTATGGCAGACCTCAGCTTTTCAAATTGTTCCATTTGCCTCGCAAAATTACAGCAACTTAGCAAGAACCTTTGTTGCTCATTGTCCCAATTGCATTGCCAAGCAGGGTCCCTTCCTTTTCCGAAATGAACCCGAGTGTCGTTGAAATTCAAACGCCAGCATTAAAATAATATAATTAGATTTCACTGCTTTAATTTCAAAGTTCAGTAGCTGGCTACAATATTTAGGTTACACGAGCACAAATTAAGAGTGCGAGTTTTGTTACCGTATTTTAGTTACCTGTGACTGCAGCTCAGCTTGGTACGTACTAAATTTTACTATTGTTAATTGTTCAGAATCATTTAATTCAAGTTCAAAGTTAATTCTCTTATTTCTAAATTGCGTAGATTCAAGTAGCTTTTGAAATGATTGTTGAGGTAGTCCAAGACTAACCTTATTTTACTGAATGTCGATGTGCTTCAGAAAGAAAGCTCACTATTAACTTCAGTCACTAAATTAACTTTCGATTTTCCGGTTTCATTAATTCTTTTGCTAAATTAAGTGTAGCGAAATTTATTACTTCTGACAAACTTTCAGTTTTCACACTACACGTGTCAACCTTCAGTTGCCACGCTTCTAGTGCTAATTATATGTGTAATAACCTTTCTTTTTCAGTTATTACAGTAATTGTCCATAGGACTGGCGACCGTGATTTACCCAAAATCTCAAACATCTAATTACCGCTAGTTAATTGTTAACGTAACGGCCGCACATTTACTTTCTTCATTAACTTTACCCCTTTTCAAAATTAATTTCCACCAGTTTCATTTGCATTTTTCCTTTCATTTAGATGTAACCCTTTCCTCCCTCTTTACCGACAGGTTAACTTCGGTGACGATTGCTTTTCCCAAATTTCCATTAGGTACACGCGGTTTAATTTTTCACTGTCATTAAGGTCGATAAGTGAGGGGGGAGGTTACACGTGGCGACCGTGACAGGACAATCTTCAAATTTGAGGTTGTTCTGGACACGAATTTTGCATTGTGCAAATCTCGTAACAAAGTACTGGTTACGAAATGGTCGATACGTCAGCGAGAATATTCGTGTGAGGAATCCTAATTAGAGTTGAGATTTTGCATTTAAATTGAAAATTATTAAAATGAGTGAAGGCAACAATTACCAAAATTTGGTAGACTTGGATACGGAACAATCGGTCGAACAGTGGGAAACGCGCACAGCGGTACCCATTGTTCCGGGGCAGGCGGCTAGCATGAAAGATGCGACCGCCGAAACGCAACAAAGAGCAGAAATGGAATTCCAGACTTTAGAAAATGTTTCGGAATCGGAAGTGAAAATCAAATCTGAATCCCTTGATGACGAATACGGGGGGACAATGAAAGAGGAAGCCGCTACGGAAGTAAAACCGGTGGTTTCCGGGAATTTAACTGATTTATTGAATGTTTTGATTAACGAAATCAAGAGTCAATCGGCAGAAATTAAAGATCAGGCTGCCAAGCAAGAAGCTCAGGCTGCCGAGCAAGCAGCGCAGGCTGCCAAGCAAGTAGCTCTGTCTGAAAAAATTGAACGAATGCTAGACAATCAGAACAAAGCTATTAATGTTGTTAACAACAATGTTGAAGTTGTTAACACAAAAGTTGATAAAATCAAAGACGATATTGTCGTGATTAATACCGAAATCGGTAACCTTAAACAGGAAATGATAGGCGTTCAGGCGGAAATTGCGAGCATAAATACTCGTTTTGATTCCGAAATTAGCAGAATCGAGAAAAGTGTAGGAGACGCAGTTGCTCCGATCATCGAGAATAAGGTGACGGAACAAATTCAATTAGTGAGAAAAGAGGATCAACAGAAGGTGGAAACTTTAAAGGCTTTAGTATCCGAAGTAGATACCAAAGTGACGAAGCAGGCTAACACCTGCGAAGAGAAAAAGAGGGAAGTGGAAACGCTTGCGACAACCACTTGCCAAGTGATTACGAGGGTGTCGGAATTAGAAAGGAAACTTGACGAAAAACAGAGCTGTGTGCCAATCTGTGCACATAGTTCGGAGTTGTTGACGAAAGAGGAGCGGTTCGACCCCTTGAAAAAAGGCGGTATACACCCGACGGATTTCATTAAAAATTGTGAAAGAGTTTTACCCAGATCATGGACAAATGAGAGAAAAATTAATGCGGTTATTGATGTGTTGGCTGGTGATGCCAAGCGTTGGGGCCTAAATCTCAACATTACGAACCTGACTTTTGACGAGTTTAAAAATTTGTTTCTGGCTGAATACTGGTCAGAGCAAAAACAGCAAAGTGTCTGGCGCGAATTTGTCGTATCGAGGCCTTTCGATGCGAATTCGCGCGGCTCGATGAAGGAGTTTTGTGAGGGCTGGATCCGCAAGTTGGAATATTTGCGTGATCGCCGCACGGAATCCGAAATAGTCCGGGAACTCTACAAAAAGCTTCCAGATGATACAAAACGCTACGTAGGAAGCAATTACAGGACAATAAATGATTTCCTGGAAAGAGTGGAGGACGAGGACAATTGGCGCAATAATCGCGACAGTGGTAGAGGCCGTGGTAACAACAACGGGTACCACAGCAACCACAACAACGATAACCATGGGAATAATGCATACCGCAACCATGGCGGCAATAACAATAATGGTTCGGACCGTAATAACAATCGGTACAATGCAAATAATAACAGGAATGACGGAAACCAGTATCACACTAACGTGATACGGGCTTCACAGAATAGTAATAACGCCAGAGGGTGTGATCAGCCGCCTCAGCAGCATCCGGGGAGCGTATCTGCTGGGACGAGACAGGGAAACCATTAGCCGCGCCGGTGAGGGGCCGAGCGGGCGTGGAGAAATTTTGGCGGCCCAATAACAAGAGAAAACCCAGGTGTCGTCGTTATGAAAATTCCGTATGGAATAATCAACGGCGGGAGAGTGTGCCAGTGTTAGGAGAAAGGAGTGCGCCCACAAGTAGTAAATCAGCTGTATACATGGCAGCAGAAAATACATTCACTGTCAGTGAGAACAATTTAAGTAGTGTTCCGGAAATCGATTATAAAGTGGCAGCTGTAATACCCACAGCGGAACTGGAGATTGAGTTTGAGAATGATTCGCAATTGTTGAGAGAAGATCAGATGTCGGATAAAACGTCCGTCATCGAGCGAGGGGATGCAGAGAGGGATGAGGTCTGGTTAAGGCAGTTCGGTCGCTTATACGACGAACTAAGAGATTATAGGGGCCTGTACGGGAGGAGTGTTTATAGGGAGCGCGGGCAGGATTTGCCGCGTCTCGTCCCACAGGAAGATAGTATTAGTGAAGTGATGGAAAGTTCTGGCCCTAACCGGCAGACTTTACCAGAAATAGTTGATGTTAATGGGGAGCACGAGCAGGATTCGTCGTGTTTCGTCCCGCAGGAGTTAGATGTTGAAGTAGTAACGGAAAGTTCTGGCCCTAACCGGCAGACTTTACCGAAAGTTATAGTGGTAGAAGTAGCCGACCCATCCGACGCAAACCTCCAGTTTAAACATTGCGAGAGTATTAAGGGGAAAGATTACGAAAATTTTAGTGATAGCCGGACACGATTGGTAGAAAACCACATAGATTACAGTGTGTATGAGGTTAGAGCTGACGTTATGCGGTCAGACGGTAGCAGTGTGGGTTGCGCAGATCCAGAGGAAGTAATTTCAGATGCGATTGTGCACATTCCTCCAGGTAGATTGGCAGATGAGATCAATCTGATTAAAGAGGAATCAACGAAGGTGACAATTAGTGAATTGATAGCAAAGCAACACTCACTAGTTGACGAGTTACAGGAAAAGGTTTCGGTATTGGAGGCGAAGCTAGAGACTAAGCCTCAGGACAAACGTGTTGAAATTAAAACTGTATGTGAACAGAGGCTGAAAAAGCCGCCAGATAAACCGGATTTAGGATCAAAGCCGGATGGTTTTTTCTGGAATGACCTGGATATAGACGAGGATTTACTGTGGGAAAATAAAGAAACAGTCGAGGACAAGTGTAGACAGATAGTAGTGTCCGTTAATATGCACGACCTACAACTAAACGTGTTGATTGACACCGGTGCAGAATTGAGTGCTGTATCTGGGAAAATATTTGAGTTACTGAAAGACAGACCTGGCATCGTAGTTATGCCAGTAACAGGAGTGAAAATTATCGGTGCTACTGGGAAGGCCAGTAAACCGGTCACAAAACAGATTTTCGTCAACTTCGAGATATGTGGGGCACGATTTGAACAAGAGTTTGTCGTCGTGCCAGACTTAACTACGGAAGTAATTATCGGGTTAGATTGGCTATTAAAGTACCGTGCAGTGATTAACTGCGAAAGCAAAACGTTGACATGTACGTCCCAAGATAAAACAATAGTAGTTAGTTTTGACGAGGCAGGAGACGGTGTGCATAGGCAATACCAGCCTATACACATTGTTAACTGGCCGGATGGTATTGACATAGGTATGAATCTGAACTGCTATAACATGAGGAATTTCGGCATTGACAAAAGTGTAGAAAGTGAATTGGAAGAGATAATCAAATTCCCTCCACGAATTAACATTAGTATTGGTGTGAAAAAAGATCGTTTGCGAGAAGTAATGAAGCTTAAAGCCGATGCTCGCATACGTCGTCTTGACGCTAAAGCGCGTTTTGCTAAGTTTGCAATCGGAGACTTAGTACTTGTAAAAGCTCATGAGAAATCGAGCGAGTTAGAAGATTTAAGGATGTGCCATGTTGCGATGCTTTTGCCTGACCTAGAGATCATTAAAGAACTTGTAATTAACAAGTAATTAATTTTGATTAGACGTTTAACCAACTGAAAAATCCAAGCTGCTAGTTTAAGTTTTCAGCTGAGTCACAGTAGATTAAGCAATTTAAATATGATTTTGTAAATAACTGTAAGATTTCATAAATATGTGATTTACTAGTCATTGCCGATGTACTTAGACGCTGTTTTAAGTTTCAGGCTAGTACATGCGTGTGATGATGGACAGTGTTGAGTTATCCACTGTGATAGTGTTTATGGACTCCTTGAGATTACTCGGGAGTGAGTTTTTCCGAAAGAATTCAGTGAAACGGACGTTCTGGAAACGCCGCACAAGGGCGAGTGAGATCAAGCGTGCCGCACACGCGGGCGCAACAATACTGGCGAGGCGAGCCGCTGTCGGCTCTTGTGCCGCTGTTGGCTCTTGGGCCGCTGTCGGCATTCTTTGTACTTGCGAGTACGGAAGGCGGAATTGTTTTTCTTCCTGGACAGCTGAAAGAATTCTACTGTCAATATTTATGTTTTTTTCGATCTGATGTGTGTTATTTTCTTGTTTAGCGTTTAATGGACTCCCATGACGAGAATATTAATTATGAAAGGGTTATGTAAAAATGTGTATTCTATGTAATTAATTATTAATTTGCGTATTTTGATCTACCTGTTTTTATGACCATGTACTCTGATTAATTTTGTAAATAATATTCCATGTCTTGATACTGTTGGGAATTTTGACAATTTTAGAATAGCTAAACCATTTTCTATGTTTTCTATGAATTTTAATATGTTGTCAACCTGTTTTATTTTGTGCAAGATGACAGAGTGGAATAAGATTAGGAGTGTCTCCACTCAATTATTATGGTCTAAAAATTGATTTATGGTTAATTAGACGAATGCTAACTTTTGTTGATGTTTTGAGCATATGCATTTCCGCAGTTTCTTTTTTGGGACATTTTCTGAGTCTGTTTACGTTACACGAACATCCTCAGACAATGTGGGGCACGTGTAACGCCGGAAATGCATATCCTCCTATTTCCATCTATTGTACTATTATTTTTTTTCCTTGTTTTGTTACCTCAAGATATGACATTTCTGTCTCTTTATATATTGTAATTGTTTTACTGTTTGTGTATATATATATATTTATGCACTTATGTCGATGTATAATTGGTTTGTTTCGTAAATATTATTTGTATTTTTGCGCTGGGTCTTGCCTAGGGAAAACTGCTATCGAACGATTACATCGATAGGTCGTGTGAAGACTCAAAGTGTGTAGGATCTTTGGTAGTGTTAACTCTGCCGCGTGAAGCGCGGGCGGGGCAGGGAGAGTCTGGCGGGAGTAGCGAGTGGAGCAGGTGTTGTGTGACGCTCCCGCGAGTTGCCGCGCTTTCGGGGTTTGGCAACGTGTAATTGCGCTCGACTCGCGATGATAGTTTCTGACATGGTGTCGCGGACGGGAAGCATTAGCTGGCGCACATCAAGAGCCCGTTTCGCCTGGTGACCGTGTCGAGAAGAAGGCGCGCCAACATCCAGCTTCTGCAACAGCGACGGCCGACAATGAGTGACTGTCGCCACCTCCTCGATCGACGGCTTCAAACCTTCAATCAACCAACAAGGAAGACTAAAAGCACGTAAAGTTTCAGAACTGTATGGCAGACCTCAGCTTTTCAAATTGTTCCATTTGCCTCGCAAAATTACAGCAACTTAGCAAGAACCTTTGTTGCTCATTGTCCCAATTGCATTGCCAAGCAGGGTCCCTTCCTTTTCCGAAATGAACCCGAGTGTCGTTGAAATTCAAACGCCAGCATTAAAATAATATAATTAGATTTCACTGCTTTAATTTCAAAGTTCAGTAGCTGGCTACAATATTTAGGTTACACGAGCACAAATTAAGAGTGCGAGTTTTGTTACCGTATTTTAGTTACCTGTGACTGCAGCTCAGCTTGGTACGTACTAAATTTTACTATTGTTAATTGTTCAGAATCATTTAATTCAAGTTCAAAGTTAATTCTCTTATTTCTAAATTGCGTAGATTCAAGTAGCTTTTGAAATGATTGTTGAGGTAGTCCAAGACTAACCTTATTTTACTGAATGTCGATGTGCTTCAGAAAGAAAGCTCACTATTAACTTCAGTCACTAAATTAACTTTCGATTTTCCGGTTTCATTAATTCTTTTGCTAAATTAAGTGTAGCGAAATTTATTACTTCTGACAAACTTTCAGTTTTCACACTACACGTGTCAACCTTCAGTTGCCACGCTTCTAGTGCTAATTATATGTGTAATAACCTTTCTTTTTCAGTTATTACAGTAATTGTCCATAGGACTGGCGACCGTGATTTACCCAAAATCTCAAACATCTAATTACCGCTAGTTAATTGTTAACGTAACGGCCGCACATTTACTTTCTTCATTAACTTTACCCCTTTTCAAAATTAATTTCCACCAGTTTCATTTGCATTTTTCCTTTCATTTAGATGTAACCCTTTCCTCCCTCTTTACCGACAGGTTAACTTCGGTGACGATTGCTTTTCCCAAATTTCCATTAGGTACACGCGGTTTAATTTTTCACTGTCATTAAGGTCGATAAGTGAGGGGGGAGGTTACACCTGGAGGCCCTGTCATCTCCGGATGTGGCAGTCTGCCGCGTTGCCCCACACTACTGCCGCATACTCCATCACCGGCCTTATAAGGGCGAGAAACAGCGTAATGCCGCAGCGTGTGGGTAGGGTTGTCTTCGGGTTCAGGATTGGGTATAGCGCTCTCAATCTGCCATAGGTTTTACCCACAATGTCCCTTATATGTGGTCCCCACGTGAGGCACCTGTCTAGTGTCACCCCAAGGTATTTCGCAGTGCGGGTCCTGTGATGGGGCCTCCCATGATCCGCACCGGCTGTAGGTCGATGGGGATTCTTTTCCTCGTAATAATGATTGCCTGGCTTTTGCTGGCATTGCATTTTGGGCGCCACTTTGTGGCCCATGTACCTAGAGCTCCACATGCCGTCTGGAGGCGGCGGCGCATGAGGTTCACGTTCGCGCTTCTGGTATACAACGCGGTGTCGTCGGCGTACAATGCGAGCGAGACTCTGTTAGCCTCTGGCGTGTCCGAGGTATATAAGGAGTAGAACAGGGGGCCAAGGACAGAACCCTGTGGCACTCCCGCCTGTATGGGCCTTGCTGTGGATATACCCGATCCCGCACGGACATTGAACGTTCGTCCACTAAGGTAAGACTTGATGAGTCGAACGTGTGGCGTAGGTACCCCCATTGCAAACAGTTTGTAGAGGAGGCCCTTGTGCCACACGCAATCGAAGGCCCTAGAGACATCAAGCAGCACTACCCCTGTGTACTGTCGACTCTCCAGGGCACCCATCGCATCCTCCACAAGACGTAACAGCTGTTGCTCTGTGCTATGTCCACGTCGGAAGCCGAATTGTTCCGGCGGGATCAGCTCCTCCGCATTTACGTGAAGCATTAGCCTTTTAGAGTACGGGCGCTCAAATACCTTAGAGATTGCTGGTAAAAGGCTGATCGGCCTGTAATTCTGTGGAAGCCTGATGTCTTTGCCCTGTTTTGGTATGGCAACCACCTCTGCATGTTTCCATGCAGAGGGGAAGTTGCCAGTCTACATTATTCGATTGAAGATCGCGGTGATGGGGCGAATGGCTGCTTGTGGTAACTGAAGTAGTATTGCATTTTCTAGCTGGTCGCACCCCCCCCCCCCCCCCCCCACCCTGCTTTCCTCGGGTTTAACTGCTTCAATTGTGCCTGTACTTCCTCCTCTGAGAAGTCTTCTATGTCTGTTCCTGCATCACTTTCGAGGAAGACTGGGAGCCGTTGCTGCACTAGACGAATGTGCTCCTCATCAATGGGATCCTCTACAGGAGTGAAGTTCTCCGCAAAGACATCGGCCAAGGCACTGGCCTTGGCGTCAGGCTCGCATATCGCCTCTCCCCTGACTTGTAGGGGAGGGATGCTTTGACCTTTCCTCAGAAAGTACTTTGTCGTTTTCCAGGCTGACCCATCGTTAATCTGCAAGCTGGCTATTTTCCCTTCGCATTCCCTATTACGATGGCCTTCCACCGCCACTTTCAACTCTCTCCTGAGCCTGTTGAGGAGACGCTTAGTGACAGGACTTCTGGTTAGTTGCCATTCCCGAAAGACTCTATTTTTGCGGGCTATAGTGTCTATTAGCTCTGGGGGGAGCTGGCGTGAGAGGTCTTTAATTTTTTGTGGGCCTCTGGGGGACGCATTTGCTACAGCCTGTATTGTAGCTGCATTAAGTCTTCTGATTGCCTCATCTGTACCTATGTCAGCTGGGTCTGGGATGTCATTGAGGGTACCTTGCAGGCTCTCTCTAAACTGTTCCCAGTTGACTTTACTTAGTGGCCTTCGGTGGCTCTGGAGTAGCTCGCCTTGATCCTCCAGGTCGAATATTACCGGTAGGTGATCCGACGAGAGCGCGTTTCGGGTTGTCGCAGTTGTGCGGTTGCCCACTCCCTTCAGCAGTGCGATGTCGAGCACGTCGGGACGGCCGCCTTTTGCAGGGTAGGAGGTGGGATCATACGGTCCCAGGGCGACTGCGTTGTGCTGCCGAACCACATCTAACAGGCGACGTCCACTCGTGTTGGTCACTCTGGAGTTCCATTCGGCGTGTTTGGCATTGAGGTCCCCCGCGATAAAGATTTTGCCGCGGATGGGCAACAATGCCGCGAAGTCCGCCGGGTCCAGTAGTTTACCTGGTGGTCGGTAGGTTGCAACGAATGTGGTTTCGCCTGACGATGTTTTCACTACAACTGCTGTGGCTTCAACTGTGCGAAGTCTTGGCAGTTGCACAATGTGGTGTTTGAGGCAGTTTTTAATATAAATAGCAGTGCCTCCTCCATGTGTTAACCTATCTGTGCGGTGGCATGTGTAATTCGCCGCGCGTACGTAAATACCTGGTTTTAGCTTAGTTTCCGAAACTAGGCATATATCTATTGCCTCGTCCCGGAGAAACTGCCTGAATTCCCCTCCTTGGGTACGTATGCCATTTGCGTTCCAGGCGCAAACTGTTAATCCATGAATGCCGTTATTCATTGATTATAGTGGTTCCAGATGGTTGTTGGGCCTTGTTGGCTGTCGTAATTGCAGTTACTAGAAGCTGCGGGAGTGTTTTCATCATTTCGGCTACCGATGTCATTAGAAGGCGCATCTCGCGGAGTTCTTCAGCGATGTTTGTGTAGGTGTTATTCGCGTCATTGGTGTGTTCTGTGGTCGTCACTGTTTCGCTCGTGTTAGCTGCGCTCTCGGTGGCTTGCTCGTTCGCGCTTCTTGCGCCTGCGCACTTGACACCCGCTGTTGCGCATCATTTCGCGGCTTGGCAATGCTGGAGTAACTTACGCCATTTTCGATTTTCCTGGCTGGTGTGGTGTTTTTTCTCGCCGGTATGTTGTTCCTAGTCTGTTTGTTGTCAGCCTTCTTGAAGACCACGCACCTCCTGTAGCTTGCTACGTGGGCGAGCCCACAGTTGCAGCACTTGGGCGTGTTCGTGCTTGGTGCGGGGCAGTCTCTACTTTGGTGCTCCCCTGCGCATTTCACACACCGTGGGGGCATTGTGCAATATCTTGCCACGTGGTTTAACCCTTGGCAGGAGTAGCACTGTGCCCTGCGCCCTTTACCGCGGAACTTCTCAACTTGCACGTTCGTAATGTTCGCGACCCTAGTTACCTGGAATATCTTCCTGTTTTCTACGTTGTCTACCAGGACGACCATGAACAGCGGCGTTTGCCGATTTGTCTTCGGCGTCTTCATGCGTGATACAGCCCTTATTCCGTAGCCTAGGTCCTCAAGTTCCTCTTTCAGATGGTCAGGATCCATCTGGAAGGGGAGTCTGCGGAACACTACCTTCAGGAGCCTCAATGGTTCCGTGCTGTGAGTATATGAGTGCAGCCGTTTATCTTTCACTACCTTCATAATATTGTCGTAGTCCTCTCTGGATTTTGTGAGGACCTTGTAGGTATCTCTGCCTGCCACCTTGAATGATAGTGTGGACGATGTCACACCCTTCAAAAGTATTTGGAGGCTTTTGAAGTCCTCGGTCCATACAATGACTATTGGGGGGATTTGAACTGTTCTCTGTGTCGGTTCCTCAGTGGGTTCCCCTATTGTTGGTTCCCCTATTGTTGGTTCCCCCGGCGCGCCCGTGAATGTGACGTACCTATTTGAGGTGTCAAGTGGTCGTACTTGTTTGGGCACCGCTGCTCTGGCCGCGTGCCTCTTTTTCGGCACTTGGAAGTCGTCCTTAGTTAGCTGTACTCCTTTTGTGGCCTTTGTGCCGGCATGTGATGCCTTTTTGCACGTTTGCAAACTGGGAGCTTTTCCTTTCGAGGTGGTTGGCTTTTCTGGGGATTTTATTTGGGAAGTTGCCGCTGACCTCTTTCGTGGGACATTTTCCTCTCCTAAATCGGTCTGTTTTGGAGGGAGTCTCTTCTCAGAGGCCGCCTCTGAGCACCCCTGCTGGTCAGCCGCCCCGTCTGTCGCTGCCTGGTTCCTTCCTGGAATCAGACTTGTGAGGAACTCTAAGCTACTACTAGCCGCATCCATTCCCGCGTCTGCAGAGTTGGGTTGTGGACCACTGCGGCTGCGGCGGGGACGGAGCCTCTCCGTCGTTTCTAGGTCCCCGGTTAACATACAATACAATGCTAAGTATAAAACATGGGTAACACTGAAAAAAAGATGGGACTAGATGATACAACGTTTTGAGACATCAGGGAATAACTTCGCTGGTACTAGAGGGAGCTGTAGAGGGCAAAAACTATATCGGAAGACAGAAATTGGAATACATCCAACAGGTAACTGAGGACGTAATGTGTAAGTGTGGCTCTGAAATGAAGAGTTTGGCACAAGTGATGAATTCATCACGTGCCATGTATGACCAATCAGAAGACAGACGAATAAAAAAAGGGGGCGTCGACTAATGCCTTTAATTGTCTATTCAGTTGATACTATTGGGGGTGACAAGTTGTTTACCCATCTTTTTGGATTTTCTTTTTCTAGCTGCTAGCCGGCTGCTGTGACCGAGCGGTTCTAGGCGCTTCAGTCTCGAACCACGCTGCTGCTACGGTCGCAGGTTCGAATCCTGCCTCGGGCATGGATATGTGTCATGTCCTTAGGTTAGTTAAGTTTAAGTAATTCTAAGTCTAGAGGACTGATGACCTCAGATGTTAAGTCCCATAGTGCTCAGAGCTATTTGAACCATTTCTTTAGCTGCTAAAAATAACACTTCGAATTATGTAAGCACACACTAGCGCAGCATCCGTGCTAGCAGCTGTAGTTATTGTATATCTGGCAGATGTTCGTGATATCCTGAGACCTATAGGAGTGGCTACTCGTCAAATTTGAGTAGAAAAGTTCGTTCTAAAGTGTAAATGAATCTCAGTAGCTAGTATGTTTAATATCAGAAAATCCAGCTTGTAACCAATAAACAGCATAGGAGAGAATCTGAACAGTAACACCATGACAGAAATCAAAAAGCGCTATCTATTAATTTAACACTTTAAGATATTAGCCACTTCAACGTTGCTATATCCTAGAATCAAGCATATGCACTTACAATATACTTCAGCATGTCTGAAGGTTCACAAAACTACTAAGTATTTCCTTGCAGCTGTTGCAACGACAATCAACGAGAATGGACAACATGTTGATACGTTATAGGAAAACTGAAAAAGAAAACATATTTGATATGTGGAGTGAACATTATAAAATAGCACAGGATAAGAACGATTTGCAAACTGGAACAGAAATGAATCTACAACCACAGTTCAGTTACTATCTGAAAGACTGTCTTCTAGATCTTAAAAAAGATCATTAGAAGTACAGAATAATGTCATTCGTACTATTTATCCAAAGTTACAAAAAATTGTACTAAGTCTGTCAAAAGTAGGATGTGCTCTGTCAGCAACGTAATAAGCTGAAGGGGAAACTTGTCACAAAAATGATGGTTTTACGGTTTGTATGCAAAAAGTTTGGAGGTATGTTATTTATGTATTTGTTGATTAATAAATAGATTAATAAATATCTTAGAATTATGTGTATATTGCTTTTTAAGACGTTCTATAAAATAATAATGTAACATCGATGTTAACAACATCAGTCAATGGTTTCGATTATTATCGGCCATCGAAGATTAGACGTCGATGATGAAATCGAAAACAGCATCGATGATGCGCCAAATTTTCACTTCCTTACTTAAGACTCGACTCGATGGCGATATGTAGCTTCTGAATACCCACATGACAAGTATTATAATGAGGGTTACTCAATCCCCTATACCGATTCGAATGGCATCCAGCAGAAAGCACAAACATCTATATCTACATCCATATCTATACCCTGAGGGTCATTATGAAGTCCCTGGTAGAGGGTATTTTTTATTTTAGGGGATTGTCTGAAGAGTCGTTTGCAAATTTTGTAAACCACTTTCAGTAGCTGTATAGCAAACTATTCGAAAGAGTAATGCTTTAATTAATTCATCAATTGTATTGGTTGTAGGAACTTCGCGGCTGTGTGTTGTGCTGGGTAGGAAAAATAAAACTAACACAGAAAATATTTATAAGACAGGCGGAACTGAGCCTTGTTGACGGCCCATGACAGAAATTGCTGGAAACCGTGATTTCGATGCAACGATTGGTTGCTGACATACGTCTACGCATGCACATCTCCTGCGTGCTCTGTCGCCAGTACTTCGATGTGTCATTCCGTTTGAGTGAGTGATAGGAGCAGACGAACTAGTGACCGCAACTCAAAATGGTGCTCATATTAAAACAACGCGTATTCCTTGCCAAGTGTTATGCGAAGTAGAGTTCGTTGGAAAATGTGTGCGTAAATGTAGTTAAGGACTACAAGTCTTTTGGCAAGACCTCCAGCAAAGTTGAGGAAGAAAAACTTAGTAGCGAAATAGCGCTACACCGGTTTTGTAGCGAATAAAAGCCGTAATTATCCAAAAACAGTTCCATCACCGGGAAACATTGCTCGAGTGAAGAAAGGCCTGAAACTGAGTCCGACGAAATCTCAACGCCTTTTATCAGCACCAGTGGGAATTAGAGATCGTCTTGTAGAAACATTATCGAAAAGGACCTGCATCCGTATCCTTAGAAATTTACTGTTATGCATAATTTAAGTGTCCAGACGATCTTTCACTTGTTGAGTTCTGAGTGGTGGAAGATAGACTACTTGTCCCTGGTTCAGCGTGTCGAGGTACGCGAACTCCGAAATACGTGCCATTATGCATCGGGAAATCCCCATCAGAACTTTAAATAATCATTGCATTATCTCATGATAGGTGTTCGGTACATGATTGTTTCACCTAACGGGTAATGCTAACCAGCATTTCCAGAAACGATTTAGTACATATTTCAGAAAGACGTAGCTGCAGCACAGACTTCTTTGACAACCTCATCATAAGTGCATGAGCTGTTCAGTGAGGAGAGGGCAATCAGCAATGGCAGGGCAAGCTCCTGGCCACCACGATCGCCTCCTCTCTCTCTCTCTCTCTCTTTCTGTGTGTGTGTGTGTGTGTGATTTGTAGCTCTGGAGCAAACTGAAGGGAGAGATGTACTTAAATAACGCTCACATACTGGAAGAACTACAGCAGAACAACGAAAACGCTGTTGCTGCTAGGACAGCTGTCATTTTTAAAAAATATCGAGAATCTGATAAATCGATAGTTGAAGAAATATCGTTGTCGGCCCAGACATGTTGAAGAATGTAATCGATACATCGACGCAGAGAATATCGACGTACCGGCCTATAAAAATATACGCTGCACATTGCAAATATATAAACGGCTTTAGACTTGAATATTTAAGTATTGATTTATTACTTGATATTCTGCAGATCAACAAGTTAGCAACCTGCTTGCCCCTCTTAGAGCAGGAATTGAAAGGAAAACAATTCAAGTTCAGGCTTAGTGATAACCACTTTGCAAACGGTGATAACTGGATATAAGTGGCACAATAGAAGGTGTCCGATGGGTATGCTGGATGTTTTCTGGGCAAGTTTTAATTTGTACCCTTTGGACTACTCTAAGAAACAGAAGATCCAGCCAATCTGTGGTTGGTAGCTCTATTTCCTAATATAATGTGCTTCTTTCAGTACCTTGTCGATCGATTTCGTCACATATCGGACTTAACCAGACCCCTTAATGCCAATTCCCCCGTTTTATCATTTTTGCAAACGCCAGCGACCTAGCAGTGATGAAGTTAAACGTTGCAGTTTCTGTTGGTACCGCCGAACGCAGATTACAGCACCATTTCCTTTCACAGGTGACGACTCACGGCAAAGACCAATCTTGTTATTTAGAATTTTGTTCATCATTTTCAGCAACTATTTTCGAATAATCACATTGGTGTAATCGAATTTCCTCTTTGTGCCATCTAAACTTGCTTCACACAACAAAGAGAAAGACTGGACGTGATGAAAGCTCAAAAAGTAGTAAGATTCCTTCACACAATGAAAGTAAAATTACGTTCTACTACAATTTCAAAAGAACAGTTCCAAATAAATAGCGAAAATTGGCGAAAAAACTATAATACAAAATAAAAATATCGGGACTTGATATTGTCATTTAGGTATCGATATATCTATACGTCGGTGAATAAAATATCGGCGATAAATATCGGTATCTTTGGGAAAAAATCGACATATCGATATATCGATATAGTATCAACAACCCTAGTTGCTGCTGTCCCTCAGGCGCGTCTCACAGTTCATAAATCGAGCGGAGCGTTACATCGACGTCAACGGTGGCCATTTGCAGCGTCTTCTGTGATGATCATTAACAAGGGCCAATCCCACGTCAGCCTTACTTTAAATGTTTTCTGGGAAAGTTTTATTTTGTATGCTTTGTACTACTCTAAGAAACACAAGAACCAGCCAATCTGTGGTTGGTAGCTCTATTTCCTAATTTAATGTACTTCTTTCAGTACCTTTTATGCTTAACTTAGTGTTGCCGAGCATGCTTACAGGACGATAAACAGCGTTAAAGGAGGAACGAAGGAAGATTAGTGTTTAACGTATCGTCGACAACGACGTCAAAAGAGAAAGATGTGGAAGGAAATCGGCTACGCTCTTTCAAAGAAACCATACCAGCATTTTCCTTACCGGTTTGGGAAAATCATGAAAAACCTATATGGGGATGGCCGGACGGGGATGTGAACCCTTGTCCTCCCGAGCGCTTGATAATAAATTCAACTGGGAGGAGCACACCACAGAACTGCTGAAGCGTCTTAACAAATCTCTGTTTGCAATGCGAATTTTGTCAGACATAGGGGATATAAAAATGAAAAAGCTGGCATACTATGCTTACTTTCATTCCATAAAGTCATATGGGATTATTTCTTGGGGTAATTCATCAAGCCAAGCTAAAGTTTTCCGGGCACAAAAACGTGCAGTAAGAATTATATGTGGTGTGAACTCAAGAACATCCTGCAGAAGCCTGTTTAGGGACCTAGGGATACTAACTATTGCTTCCCAATATATTTATTCCTTAATGAAATTTGTCATTAAAAATATATCACTTTTTCAAACCAACAGCTCAATTCATGGAATCAATACTAGAAATAAGAATAATATTCACAAGGATTTAAAGTCACTTAGTCTTGTACAAAACGGTGTGCATTATTCAGGAACACACATTTTCAATAACTTGCCAACAGCCATAAAAAGCTTAACAACCAATGAAATTCAGTTTAAGAGAAGCATAAAGGATTTATTGGTGGCCAACTCCTTCTACTCCATTGATGAATTTCTTAGTAAAACCAACTGATTTGTATATAAGTACAACATAAGTTCTGCACAATTTCAGTGCAGTAATGTGTTCATTGAAAATTTGTGTGTGTGTGTGTGTGTGTGTGTGTGTGTGCGTGTGTGTGTGTGTGTAAGTATAATCTAACTTCTGCACCATTTCAGTGCAGTTATGTGTTCATCTTCCCCCATGAACCATGGACCTTGCCGTTGGTGGGGAGGCTTGCGTGCCTCAGCGATACAGATGGCCGTACCGTAGGTGCAACCACAACGGAGGGGTATCTGTTGAGAGGCCAGACAAACATGTGGTTCCTGAAGAGGGGCAGCAGCCTTTTCAGTAGTTGCAGGGGCAACAGTCTGGATGATTGACTGATCTGGCATTGTAACATTAACCAAAATGGCCTTGCTGTGCTGGTACTGCGAACGCCTGAAAGCAAGGGGAAACTACAGCCGTAATTTTTCCCGAGGACATGCAGCTTTACTGTATGATTAAATGATGATGGCGTCCTCTTGGGTAAAATATTCCGGAGGTAAAATAGTTCCCCATTCGGATCTCCGAGCGGGGACTACTCAAGAGGACGTCGTTATCAGAAGAAAGAAAACTGGCGTTCTACGGATCGGAGCGTGGAATGTCAGATCACTTAATCGGGCAGGAAGGTTAGAAAATTTAAAAAGGGAAATGTATAGGTTAAAGTTAGATATAGTGGGAATTAGTGAAGTTCGGTGGCAGGAGGAACAAGACTTTTGGTCAGTTGATTACAGGGTTATAAATACAAAATCAAATACGGGTAATGCGGGAGTAGGTTTAATAATGAATAAAAAAATAGGAGTGCGGGTTAGCTACTACAAACAGCATAGTGAACGCATTATTGTGGCCAAGATAGACACAAAGCCCATGCCTACTACAGTAGTACAAGTTTATATGCCAACTAGCTCTGCAGATGATGAAGAAATAGATGAAATGTATGACGAGATAAAAGAAATTATTCAGGTAGTGAAGGGAGACGAAAATTTAATAGTCATGGGTGACTGGAATTCGTCAGTAGGAAAAGGGAGAGAAGGAAACATAGTAGGTGAATATGGACTGGGGGGGAAGAAATGAAAGAGGAAGCCGTCTGGTAGAATTTTGCACAGAGCATAACTTAATCATAGCTAACACTTGGTTCAAGAATCATAAATGAAGGTTGTATACATGGAAGAATCCTGGAGATAAAAAAGGTATCAGATAGATTATATAATGGTAAGACAGAGATTTAGGAACCAGGTTTTAAATTGTAGGACATTTCCAGGGGCAGATGTGGATTCTGACCACAATCTATTGGTTATGAACTGCAGATTGAAACTGAAGAAGCTGCAAAAAGGTGGGAATTTAAGGAGATGGGACCTGGATAAACTGAAAGAACCAGAGGTTGTAGAGAGTTTCAGGGAGAGCATAAGGGAACAATTGACAGGAATGGGGGAAAGAAATACAGTAGAAGAAGAATGGGTAGCTCTGAGGGATGAAGTAGTGAAGGCAGCGGACGATCAAGTAGGTAAAAAGACGAGGGCTAGTAGAAATCCTTGGGTAACAGAAGAAATATTGAATTTAATTGATGAAAGGAGAAAATATAAAAATGCAGTAAATGAAGCAGTTAAAAAGGAATACAAACGTCTCAAAAATGAGATCGACAGGAAGTGCAAAATGGCTAAGCAGGGATGGCTAGAGGACAAATGTAAGGATGTAGAGGCTTGTCTCTCTAGGGGTAAGATAGATAATGCCTACAGGAAAATTAAAGAGTCCTTTGGAGAGAAGAGAACCACTTGTATGAATATCAAGAGTTCAGATGGAAACCCAGTTCTAAGCAAAGAAGGGAAGGCAGAAAGTTGGAAGGAGTATATAGAGGGTTTATACAAGGGCGATGTACTTGAGGACAATATTATGGAATTGGAAGAGGATGTAGATGAAGACGAAATGGGAGATAAGATACTGCGTGAAGAGTTTGACAGAGCACTGAAAGACCTGAGTCGAAACAAGGCCCCGGGAGTAGACAACATTCCATTAGAACTACTGATGGCCTTGGGAGAGCCAGTCATGACAAAACTCTACCATCTGGTGAGCAAGATGTATGAGACAGGCGAAATACCCTCAGACTTCAAGAAGAATATAATAATTCCAATCCCAAAGAAAGCAGGTGTTGACAGATGTGAAAATTATTGAACTATCAGTTTAATAAGTCACAGCTGCAAAATACTAACGCGAATTCTTTACAGACGAATGGAAAAAACTGGTAGAAGCGGACCTCGGGGAAGATCAGTTTGGATTCCGTAGAAATGTTGGAACACGTGAGGCAATACTAACCTTACGACTTATCTTAGAAGAAAGA
The DNA here is from genome assembly GCF_021461395.2 of Schistocerca americana. Classification (NCBI taxonomy): domain Eukaryota; kingdom Metazoa; phylum Arthropoda; class Insecta; order Orthoptera; family Acrididae; genus Schistocerca; species Schistocerca americana. Next base: position 312,364,687 of record NC_060125.1, read on the forward strand.
TTAAGAAAACGCAAACCTACGTTTCTAGCATTTGTAGACTTAGAGGAAGCTTTTGACAATGTTAACTGGAATACTCTCTTTCAAATTCTGAAGGTGGCAAGGGTAAAATACAGGGAGCGAAAGGCTATTTACAGTTTGTACAGAAACCAGTTGGCAGTTATAAGAGTCGAGGGGCATGAAAGGGAAGCAGTGGTTGGGAAAGGAGTGAGACAGGGTTTTAGCCTCTCCCCGATGTTATTCAATCTGTATATTGAGCAAGCAGTAAAGGAAACAAAAGGAAAATTCGGAGTAGGTATTAAAATTCGTGGAGAAGAAGTAAAAACTTTGAGGTTCGCCGATGACATTGTAATTCTATCAGAGACAGCAAAGGACTTGGAAGAGCAGTAGAACGGAATGGACAGTGTCTTGAAAGGAGGATATAATATGAACATCAACAAAAGCAAAACGAGGATAATGGAATGTAGTCAAATTAAATCGGGTGATGCTGTGGGAATTAGATTAGGAAATGAGACACTTAAAGTAGTAAATGAGTTTTGCTATTTAGGGAGTAAAATAACTGATGATGGTCGAAGTAGAGAGAATATAAATGTAGACTGGCAATGGCAAGGAAAGCGTTTCTGAAGAAGAGAAATTTGTTAGCATCGAGTATAGATTTAAGTGTCAGGAAGTCGTTTCTGAAAGTATTTGTATGGAGTGTAGCCATGTATGGAAGTGAAACATGGACGATAACTAGTTTGGACAAGAAGAGAATAGAAGCTTTCGAGATGTGGTACTACAGAAGAATGCTGAAGATAAGGTGGGTAGATCACGTAACTAATGGGGAGGTATTGAATAGGATTGGGGAGAAGAGAAGTTTGTGGCATAACTTGACTAGAAGAAGGGATCGGTTGGTAGGACACGTTTTGAGGCATCAAGGGATCACAAATTTAGCATTGGAGGGCAGCGTGGAGAGTAAAAATCGTAGAGGGAGACCAAGAGATGAATACACTAAGCATATTCAGAAGGATGTAGGTTGCAGTAGGTACTGGGAGATGAAGAAGCTTGCACAGGATAGAGTAGCATGGAGAGCTGCATCAAACCAGTCTCAGGACTGAAGACGACAACAACAACAATGTGTTCATTGTAAATAAGTATTACAGTAGTTGTATTAGATGTTTATTACCTTATAAATAAATAAAAAACTTTTTTATTTTAAATTCAGTGCATTAGTATTTGTAAAATGACTCTTAGTGTTCATTAAAAAATGACGATCATTCCACTTGGGACCTGTGGAATGGTACATTAGCTTATTTGTTTTAGTTGTAAATATTTGTTATGTATTGTTGTTTTTCTGACATGTTCCACATCCTGGAGGACCTCCTCACTACGGATCAATTGGAATGAAAGTAAATCTAATCTAATCTCGTGATGGATGTGTGTTTCGTAACAAGTGGTGCCTCTATTGGGTAACGTGTTACAGTGGGAGAATGACTCGTAACACATTACTACCAATTCGAAGTGACCTAATTTGACGACTTTATCCTTGACATTTGTGTTTACTTATGTAAATCGTTAAGCGATTTAATGACGTTGGAACTAAAAATCACCTCTATCAAAGAGTTTGATGACTAAAATTAATATCGTAGTCTGAGTTTATATAAGGACTTTCAAAAAAATGGCTCTGAGCGCTATGGGACTTAACATCTATGGTCATCAGTCCCCTAGAACTTAGAACTACTTAAATCTAACTAACCTAAGGACATCACACAACACCCAGTCATCATGAGGTATATAGACTTTACAGGGTGATCCACCAAAATCTGCCACCTCATATATTTTCGAAACAAAACAAAATGTGAAACATGCATTTGGCCAGGGATGCATCTATGTCAATGGCTCACACAATAGGCAGGAATGCACAACCCTTAAATGTAAACAAACATGATTTTCAACACAAAGTTATGGTTTTTTATGGCACTTGTGAAATGAAAACTTGACGTGCAATTAGTGACAGCAGACCTGTTTTCACTGTTCTAAGCGTTATACCTTCTGATATACGTAGACTTCAAATGATGGCAACGGCACTACAGTTTTCTGCCCTAATGAACAGAACGAGGGTTGCCTACCGCAGGCTACAAGACTGTGTAGGCAACCCGCTTTACGGCTCTATAGCATTGTGGCAGAAACTCAGGTTCTCATTATTTACAGGTATTAGGTTTAGAGGAGTGCAACCAAGTCTGCCATCACTAATTGCACCTCCAGTTTTCATTTCGGTAGAAAAAAAAACACGTGTCATTTAAAAAAAGTAATTTTGTGTTGAAAGTGATCTTTGTTTACTTGTAAGGATTGTGCATTCCTACCCATTGTGTGAGCTCCTGACATAGGTGCATCTCTGGCCAATTGCCTTTTTCATATTTTGTCTCATTTCGGAAATAGATGAGGTGACAAATTTAGTTGGCATATCCAGTATATAAACTCAGGCTTCTCGTGGATGATGCTGATAAATGCCGAGAACAATTGTAGCGAAATACAGAAAGACTTGTAGAGAATTGACACTAGGTGCAGGGACTGTAAATTGACCCTCAACATAAACAAATGTGATGTATCGCGCATAAAAAGGCAGCAAGACCCATTATTGTATGATTAAACGAGTGCTGAACAGTCACAAGAAGAAGTCACACGCATTAAACATCCGGGAGTATGCGTTCAGAGCAATGTTTAAGTGATAGGAACACATTAAACCAATGGCAGGTAAGGCAGATGCTGGACTATTTTATATATGATCTAGTAGATAATCGAAATTCTATGGCGCTTGTCACTGATGATATATCTAGTTCTAAAGTACGCTTCTTGACACACAAAAGCCTCGCTTCCGGCACTGACAACGATGACATAAACTGACAGTAGCAATCTCATGCATCTGTGTATAGAGAGTTACTTGTTTTCACCCATTAATCTATTGAGTCGATCGTGCAACCAGCTAAATAAAATGAGAAAATAAATCATAGCGCTCCGACCTAAAGCCCCCTCCCCCCTTCATCCCCCACCGCCACCCACTCACCCACCGTGCTGCTAAGTAGCTATCCAGGATGTAGAAAGCACGTTTAAAAGCAGTAAGCACATCTAAAGAACGCTACATTCACAACTCACTATATGATAGGTATGAAACCACTTCGGAGAGGCTAGTCGAAGTGGCCGAGCGGTTCTAGGCGCTACAGTCTGGAACCGCGGGACCGCAACGGTCGCAGGTTCGAATCCTGCCTCGGGCATGGATGTGTGTGATGTCCTCAGGTTAGCTAGGTTTAAGTAGTTCTAAGTTCTAGGGGACTGATGACCTCAGCAGTTAAGTCCCATAGTGCTTAGAGCCATTTTTGAACTTCGAAGATGATAGCCTATTTGTAAGCAAAGCAGGGAAAAGAGAGAGTTTTATTTCGCCTAGGCTACTATTAATGTTGAATACGAAATGGGTTGATCAAATGGGCTCTGTCGTAGGTAAATGAAGCGATAAAATTTGGCTCACAGGTACAACACTAGGTAAAGTGGTCAGTCTAAAAAATGGTTCAAGTGGCTGTGAGCACTATGGGACTTAACATCTGAGGTCATCAGTCCCCTAGAACTTAGAACTACTAAAAGCTAACTAACCTGAGGACATCAAACACATCCATGCCCGGCAGGATTCGAACCTACGACCGTAGCGGTCGCGCGGTTCTAGACCGAAGCGCCTAGAACCGCTCGGCCACACTGGTCAGTCTACGTAGGCCAAGTGCATGGGACCCATACCAAATGGGACTATCAGTAGATATTATCGTATACAAAGAAGAATGACAAGAATGATCATAGGTTTGTTAGAGCAATGGGGGAAGGTACGAAATAGACACCAACTATCTCACGGATCTCTGCTTACCAAATTTGCAAAGCCAATGTGAAGTGAGAAATCTACCCCTATGTATCTACACGTCAGTTCCACAGGGATAGCGAAAGAAGAGTAAACTAATTACAACAAGCCCAGAGGCAGTTACGCAAACATTCTCCATTCGCTCTATACGCGAATGGGACGGGAAGAAGCTGTAATAAGAGATGTAATGGGAATTACTCCCTGTCTTGCACTGTACAGTGGGTTTTAGGATTCAAACGATAATAACTTTGAAAAGGAGGACTACGCAGAGAATGCCGAAATACTAAACATCTTTTTAGAAAACTGTTTCCGAGAGGGACGTCGCACTATAGTTCCTCCTTTAAATCACCACATTAACGACGAAATGGCTGATATAGAATTAAATGACTATGGGATAGAAAAGCAACTAAAACAGTTCAACAGAGGGAAGGCCGTTGGACCTGACGGGATAGCAACATGGTTATGTGACAGAACTTGCTCCTCTTCTAGCAGCAATATACCACGGGGTTTTTGAGTGAGGAGATGTTCCAGATGATCGAAAAAAAAAAAAAAAAACACAGGTCCTCCCTGTCGTTAAGAAAGGAAGTCGAACACACGCACAAAACTATAGGCCTATATACCTCTGACGTCTGTCTGTTGTAGAATTTTGGAACATGCTCGAGTATTACGACACTTCTGGAGACCGATTATCTCCTCTATAGGGATCAACGTGGGTTCCGAAATCAACGATCGTGTGAGACCCAGCTCACTCTGTTCGTCCACAGGACCCAGAAGGCAGCAGATGCAGGTGCCCAGCTAGATCTTTTATTTCTTAACTTCCGTAAGATATTCGATACAGTTTCGGACCACCGCCTGATGAACAAAATACGAGTGTAAGGAAAATCAGACCAAATGTGTGATTAGATTGAAGAGTTTCTGACAAACAGAACACAGCATATCATTCTCATTGTAGAGAAGTCATGACGCTAGAAAACTGTAGCAAAATGTAGGGAGACCTGCAGAGGATATCGACGCTTGGTGCAGGGAGTGGCAGTTGACCCTCATTGTAAGCAAAAGTAACGTATTGCGTGTACATAAACAGAAAGACCCATTGTTATATGATTAGACGATTGCAAATCTATCACTGAAAGCAGTTACTTCCATAAATGTCTACGAGTCTGCATACGTAGCGATTTAAAGTGCAACGACCACATAAGACTAATCACAGGAAAGGTCAACGTCAGACTGACATTCATTGGAAGAAACCTCAGGAAATGAAGTCCATCAACAGAGGAGGTAGCTTACAAAAGTTTAGTTCGATCAGTACTTGAATATTCCTCGTCAGTGTGGGATCCGTACAAGACAGAATTGATAGAGGAAACAGAGAGGATCAAAAGAAGAGCAACACGTCTCGTTACGGGTTAATTTAGTACACACGAAATCGTCACAGGGATAATTAAGCAACTCCAGTAGCAGAGAGGCGTTATGCATCACAGGGTGGTTTATTGTTACAGCACCGAGGGAATACGTTCCTAGAAGAGTCAACAAATACAATGCCTCCTCTTACGTATATCTCGCGAAAAGAATGTGAAGACAATATTACAGAGGTTCGAGCACACACGTAGACTTAGCGGCAATCGTCCTTATCGTGAACTGTTCGCTACTGGAATAGGAAAGGGGCAGGGGTGAGAGCGGTATCCGAACTACCCTCCGCCACACGCTGCAAGGTGGTTTGCTGAGTGTATTATGTACATAGCTGTTTATAACGTACCGTATAAATATAGGAGAAGTCGAGACTGTCAATTTGTTATAAGACGCTTGCGTTCTATCAAGCCGCTAAACAACACCCAACTGGTTTACAGAAGCCACCTAAGCTACAACACGTGCGTTCCAGGTGAGTTTTTTTTAATGTCTTTCCGCCCTGTTATGCCAACGGCTTTTGTTAACATTACTAAGTCAACCTTTCCTGTGACCGTAATGAAAGGAAAAGACTTTTCAACACATTATGCAAAAACTGATTACACTTTCAGTTCGATATGGACTTATAAGTCTAGTCGTCTCGTAGTAAGAAGGCAGAGAAACAAAAAAAAAATTGTTAATTTTGTGCTGATAGTGAGGTAAAACGTCAATTTTACATTTCATATTAAATCGGTCGATGCTGCGGGAATTAGATTAGAAAATGAGACACTTAAAGTAGTAAAGGAGTTTTGCTATTTGGGAGCAAAATAACACACGATGGTCGAAGTAGAGAGGATATAAAATATAGACTGACAATGGCAAGGAAATCGTTTCTCAAGAAGAGGAATTTGATAACATCGAGTATAGATTTAAGTGTCAGGAAGTCGTTTCTGAAAGTATTTGTATGGAGTGTAGCCATGTATGGAAGTGAAACGTGGACGATAAATAGTTTGGACAAGAAGAGAATAGAAGCTTTCGAAATGTGGTGCTACAGAAGAATGCTGAAGATTAGATGGGTAGATCACATAACTAATGAGGAGGTATTGGATAGAATTGGGGAGAAGAGAAATTTGTGGCACAACTTGACTAGAAGAAGGGATCGGTTGGTAGGACATATTCTGAAGCATCAAGGGAGCACCAATTTAGTATTGGAGGGCAGCGTGGAGGGTAAAAATCGTAGAGGGAGACCAAGAGATGAATACACTAAACAGATTCAGAAGGATGTAGGTTGCAGTAGGTACTGGGAGATGAAGAAGCTTGCACAGGTTAGAGTAGCATGGAGAGCTGCATCAAACCAGTCTCTGGACTGAAGTCCACAACAACAACATTTGGACGAGTAAGCCGGTGACACAAGGCTGTGAGAGGATATTAAAAATTTCGTGCGGCGCACATGCGCTGCCACTTATGAGGTTTCGTAGGCCGTATTGAGGTTGTTTTCTCGGCTTGATAGACCACAAGTGTTTGGTGTCAAATTGTTCGCCCCGACTTCTTCTACGTCACTGTGGTATGCTGTAGACAGTTATCATTCACACCCTGTAGATGTAGAGGTAGCTGCAGAATACTTTTCAAAAGTCTGTTATTAAGAAAAAAATATAATATCGCCTACGGATCGAACTTGGAACCACAGGTTTACACCCGAGAATCTGCGCCCACTATGCCAGAAATAAGGAAGAAATAAGTTGGTAAACGACGAGAACGTGAAGTTTTTCACTATAACTGTGACTTGCAGTTACGCATCAAATGTCAGATTCCATGTCAATCAGTCATTCTGCTGAACGTACTTTAGAGACCCTAAAACTTCTTCACCATCACATCGTCGGATACACCCTGTGGTTTTCCGAAACATAGATCAGATCACTTGTCACTCTTGAACACTCTTAGAAGCTACCTATCTCTGGCTACATAACATAACAGAACGTTTCGCTCTGCAACAAACTGTCATCGTCAGCGGCACTCACCTCCTGCTGAGATTCCGGGCAACCGCGCTTACGCCAGTGGCGTCGCAGACGCCGGCCGCTGGCGGACACGCGTCTTTATACGAAACTTCAGGGTCGTGCTAGAGCTGTTGACTCTGGCACAAGGACGTCTAGACACGTGAGGTTACGCGGCGCTTCCGGCACGGCCAGAGCAGGGCAGTTGTTTCACCGGCTAGATAGGCCATCCCAACAAGACATATAGCAGGTGGGCCCTGGCACAGCTTCTGATGACGTAACATCGACCTCGCGCATGGTCACGTCTAGTTTCTGTATCGTCTCTGGAGTAAATTACGACTTATCGTCTGGAGTGCTCTCCCAATACGCGCAAAAGGTTTCTAGCCTTTCATATAGAGAAAAAGATGGATTAATGCCCGTCGACGACGAGCTAACTAGAGACAGAGGATCTACACTGAAGCGACAAAAAGTCATCGGATAGCGATACGCACATATACACATGGAGGTAGTATCGCGTACACAAGGTATGAAAAGCCAGTGCATTGACGGAGCTGTCATCATGTGGACAGGTTTTCTACGTGATTATGGTCACATGAAGGGAATTAATAGACTTTGAAAGCGGCGTGGTAGTTGGAGCTAGATGCATGGGACATTCTATTTAGGGATTTCAGTATCTCGAGATCCACAGTCTCAAGAGTGTGCCGTAAATAACAAATTTCAGGCGTTACCTCTCACCACGGACAACACAGTGGCTGACAGACTTCACTTAACGACTGAGCACAGCGGCGTTTGCTTGGAGTCGTCAGTGTAAACAGACAAGCATACTGCCTGAAATAACCGCAAAAACAATGTTGGACTTAAGAGAAACGTATCCGTTAGGAATCAACATGGATTCCGGATACAGTTATAGTCTGAGACCCAACTCGCTTTATTTGTTCGTGAGACCCAGAAAATATTAGATACAGGCTCCCAGGTAGATGCTATTTTCCTTGACTTCCGGAAGAATCAACATGGATTCCGGAAACAGCGATAGTGTGAGACCCAACTCGATTTATTTGTTCATGAGACCCAGAAAATATTAGATACAGGCTCCCAGGTAGATGCTATTTTCCTTGACTTCCGGAAGGCGTTCGATACAGTTCCGCACTGTAAGAGCCTACGGAATATCAGACCAGCTGTGTGGCTGGATTGAAGAGTTCTTAGCAAACAGAACACAGCGTGTTGTTCTCAATGGAGAGACGTCCACAGACGTTAAAGTAACCTCTGGCGTGCCACAGGGGAGTGTTATGGGACCATTGCTTTTCACAATATATATAAATGACCTAGTAGATAGTGTCGGAAGTTCCATGCGGCTTTTCGCGGATGATGCTGTAGTATACAGAGAAGTTGCAGCATTAGAACATTGTAGCGAAATGCAGGAAGATCTGCAACGGATAGGCACTTGGTGCAGGGAGTGGTGACTGACCCTTAACATAGACAAATGTAATGTATTGCGAATACACAGAAAGAAGGATCCTTTATTGTGTGATTATATAATAGCGGAACAAACACTGGTAGCAGTTACTTCTGTAAAATATCTGGGAGTATGCGTGCGGTACGATTTGAAGTGGAATGATCATATAAAATTAATTGTTGGTAAGGCGGGTACCAGGTTGAGATTCATTGGGAGAGTCCTTAGAAAATGTAGTCCATCAACAAAGGAGGTGCCTTACAAAACACTTGTTCAACCTATGCTTGAGTATTGCTCATCAGTGTGGGAACCCTACCAGGTCGGGTTGACAGAGGAGATAGAGAAGATCCAAAGAAGAGCGGCGCGTTTCGTCACAGGGTTATTTGGTAAGCGTGATAGCGTTACGGAGATGTTTGGCAAAATCCTGTGGCAGACTCTGCAAGAGAGGCGCTCTGCATCGCGGTGTAGCTTGCTGTCCAGGTTTCGAGTGGTTACGTTTCTGGATGAAGTATCGAATATATTGCTTCCCCCTACTTATACCTCCCGAGGAGATCACGAATGTAAAATTAGACAGATTCGAGCACACACGGAGGCTTTCCAGCAGTCGTTCTTCCCGCGAACCATAAGCGACTGGAACAGGAATGGGAGGTAATGACAATGGCATGTAAAGTCCCCTTCCCCACACACCGTTGGGTGGCTTGCGGAGTATAAATGTAGATGTAGAATGGTGAAATCCGGCATTAACGGGCTATGGCACAGACTACCGACGCGAGTGCCTTTGTAAACAGCGCGACACCGCCGGCAGCGCCTCTCCTGGACTCGAGACCACTTTAAAACCGTGACCTCATCAGATGAGTCCCGATCTTTGTTGGTAAGAGCTGATAACAGAGTTCGGCACGGAGTGTGGCACAGACGCCACAAAACGTTGGACTCAAGTTGTCAACAGCGCATTGTGCAAGCTGGTGGTGGCTCCTTAGTGGTGTAGGCTGCGTCTGCGTGGAATGGACTGGGTCCTCTACTCCAAGTGAATCGTTCATTGACTGGAAATGGTTATATTCGACTTCTTACAGACCAGTTGAAGCCGTTCTTGGACTTCATATTCCCAAACAACGATGGAATACTTATGGATGACAATGCGCCGTGTCGTCGGACCGCAACTGTTCGCAGTTGGTTTGAAGAACATTCCGGACAATTCGAGCGATAATTTGGTCACACAGATCGCCACACATGAATCCCATCGAACATTTATGGGACGTAATTGAGAGGACAGTCCGTGCACAAAATCCTGCCAGGCAAAACATTCACAATTGCGGACAGCTGTAGAGACATCATGGCTCAATATTTCTGCACGGGTCTTCCAACGACTTGTTGAGTCCATGCCACGTTCAGTTACTGCACTACGCCGGGAAAAAGGTGGTCCAATACGATATTAGGAGGCATCCCGTGACGTTTGTCACTTCATTGTAGTATGCTGCTTCCAGGATCCTGAGGAGCGAGTCTGAACCCGTATCGAATCCGCCATGTGGATCAACGACCAGCTAACCTGGATGTGGTTTTTAGAGTGTTTCCCACATTCAGCTGAGTGCATACTAGGCTGGTACCGACATCCCCTATCAAATACACGCAACAAAACCATTTAGAATACGTTCTCACGGTTGAACAACAAAATTTTCTCTAGATGACGAAAAAATGGTTCAAATGGCTCTGAGCACTATGGGACTTAACATCTGAGGTCATCAGCCCCATAGAACTTAGAACTACTTAACCCTAACTAACCTAAGGGCATCACACACATCCATGCCCGAGGCAGGATCGAACCTGCGACAGTAGCAGTAGCGCGGTTGTGGACTGAAGCGCCTAGAACCGCTCAGCCTCCGCGGCCGGCTTCTAGATGAAGACAGACAGTGCACACAATGTCCGTCCCGGAGGGAGTGATGGTTCAGGAAGGTCTACCTACCACTGTCACTAACACTGAGAAAATATATAACAAAGAAGAATAAGATTAAAGGCGTTTATCCTCAGTCTCTGAGTTATGCGAAACTCTTTGTTTAATTTCCAAATGAGTTTACTTTCGCTTAATTAGACTCAGATTATTCATATAGCACCAATATTATGCTAACATAAATCTTTACACTGAACATAAAAATTGTTGGACGCAAACAATGGCTTCATATTAGAAAGAGATTTTCACTCTGCAGCGGAGTGTGCGCTGATATGGAACTTCCTGGTAAATTAAAACTGTGTGCTGGACCGAGACACGAACTCGGGACCTTTGCCTTTCGCGGGCAAGTGCTCTACCAACTGAGATACCCAAGCATGACTCACGCCCCATCCTGGCGGAAGTAAAGCTTTGAGGAGGCGCCGTGAGTCGTGCTTGGGTAGCTGAGTTGGTAGAGCACTTGCCCGGGAAAGGCAAAGGTCCTGAGTTCGACTCTCGGTCCGGCACACAGTTTTAATCTGCCAGAAATTTTCGGCTTCATATTACATTGCTTAGAACTTTCGGTAATTATTTCTGATTTTGAGAATAACATTCCCAGCAAATTTTACAGACCTTGTAGCCACAACGGAATTATAACTTCCTCCTTTTATATCCCTTTTTTCTTTAATATCTCGTACCTAATAATTCGAATTATCCCAAAATTTTTGGCCTTTATCTTGTCCCTACACTTTTTTTAATCTCTCATTTTGGCCATTTGATGTAAAATAATGTCACCACTATTCGTTTTGTAGATTTTGGAATGTATCTGAGTTCCTTACTGTTCTTGAAACGGAAACTGAAAAGCACTAAAACAAAAGGGATAATTGCTCTCACTCAGAAATGATGGCATGAGTTCAGCTGAAACTAAAGAGCAAAACTGATTCGAAATTGCATTTGTATTAAAATTGTGTGAGTAAGACTTTATAAATTTTTAATTAGACTCAACATTTTGAAAATACACTTAATAGTTTCAAAATATATTAGCAAAATTTGTAAATTGTGAAAGAATGAAATATTCAAGAGTAACGCCTTTTGGGCACACGCCACCTGTAATTTCTTTTAAAACTCCGTGTGTGGCACAAGTGTGTGATTTGTACTCGTATATAGTGCAAATTTAGTGACACTGCAGAGATTGCAGAAGAGTAGTTTTGTATAAAGATTAAGGAATATGACTTGGACAATAAATAGGCACCTTTAAATGAAAATAACATAATTTCTAATGAAACTGATAAGCAGATTTTCCGAGAAATGTCGCGACAAATCTCGAAGGTTATAGAGGATGTCTTGAGGAACAAATCAAGGGTTTGAAAGGTTTGAAATGAAACTGATAAGCAGATTTTCCGAGAAATCTCGCGACAAATCTCGAGGGTATAGAGGATGTCTTGAGGAACAAATCAAGGGTAGAAAAGCACTGTGCAAAATTATGCAATGAGGCCACCCCTTCGTCAGAAAACATGACTTTGTACACTGCCGGAAAGTGGGCAGAACGTCTCGCAAAGTGGTTTGTTATTCAGTTATCGTGACTGATGGCCACGATCGCCAGTCGAGAGGATGGAGCTAACTGCTTTCCTCCATAAATACGATGCTCTGTTGCCTCGGTGAATGACGCTTTCGGACAAAGGTTTCGAGCTCCCCATTTATTTTTCTCCTGGAACCCTCTAAATTGTCCATAGTTTTCTGATACACAGCAAAATAAAAAAAAATAAAAAATGAACGCCGGGTGGAAACCGTGTCCGAAACCGTCATCCAGTGAGTCAACAGAGCACTGTAATAATGGGAGACAAGGCCTTTCTATGTAGCGGCTAGCTCCTTCTTTTCCACTGGCAATCGTCGCAATCAGTCGCGATCACCGAATAACAAACAACATTGCGAGATTTTCTGCCTTCAGTCTATCTGCGCACAAAGTCACGTTTGCTGCCGAAGGGGTGTTGTAGCGGCAGGCGCCGGCACCAATAGCTTCGATGGTCTGTAGCATCGTTGGATGACGTTTCCGGGCACGGGTTCCTATCCTCGATTTGTTCCTCAAGACACCCTCTATAACTCATCGACGTTTGTCGCAAAAAAAAAAAGAAATACCTATGTATTCGAAATTTCAGAGTGTTATGGGAAAGATATTTCAACCTGTATATTGAGCAAGCAGTAAAGGAAACAAAAGAAAAATTCGGGGTAGGTATTAAAATTCATGGAGAAGAAATAAAAACATTGAGGTTCGCCGATGACATTGTAATTCTGTCAGAGAGAGCAAAGGACTTGGAAGAGCAGTTGAACGGACAGTCTCTTGAAAGGAGGATCTAAGATGAACATCAACAAAAGCAAAATTAAGATAATGGAATGTTGTCGAATTAAGCCGGCCAGAGTGGCCGTGCGGTTCTAGGCGCTACAGTCTGGAACCGCGCGACCACTACGGTCGCAGGTTCGAATCCTGCCTCGGGCATGGATGTGTGTGATGTCCTTAGGTTAGTTAGGTTTAAGTGGTTCTAAGTTCTAGGGGACTGATGACCTCAGAAGTTAAGTCCCATAATGCTCAGAGGCACTTGAGCCATTTTTTTGAAGAGTGGGAGCAGAAGTTGGACAGAGAGAAGGGTAGGAGGAGACAGACAAGACTTTGGAGTTGAGGCGGTGTCAGAGAGAGGGGAAGGAGGGACCGAGGGAGAGGGTGGGGGAGATGGACAAAGAGGAGGTGAGATGAAATAATACAAGACTAGAATAAATAGATACCCAGGCAACAGCAGGTATTCAGCCAGTTATCCAATAAAAATAATTTACTCCTACCTTAGCCTACATTTTCTTAATTTTACTAGCTTTTTACCAATGGCTTCACCTTCATACCCATATGCTCTTTTAGTTCACTCTATATATATATATATATCACATATTTAACGTATTTCGCTTATATTTGTACACATATTACATCTGTAACTGATTGTCGCTGTAACTGTCTGATTCTCCGTTGATTTACACCGTTCGATTCTAGAGAGAGAACTTTTAATATATCTCTGGTAGTCGGCCGTAATGCATGATCTTAACCGCTAAACCTCCTGAAAACTCCCGACCTGGTTGACGCACTGAACAACAGAAGTAAGATATCGATTTCGCTTTATACTTTTAAGTTATTCAAAATCAGCAAATTGCAGGAATAAATACCAACAGGTCGTTTTCGAATATTTTCACATGTCACCTCGTCTCATCCCGATCATGACCCTTAGGGGTATTAGGGGTATCTTAAAGGTATAGTATTTAATATATATAATATATATAATATAGAATGAGTCATATATAGGATTCGGATGAAATTATTTCAGCGTTCCTGACTCACGTAATCCCCCTTTCAGCCCACCCTCAGTCATAGAGAATATAGGAAATAGGGAAGTGTAATCGTCACATAACATTTTTCAGACGACAAGTTATACATGTGCAAGTTTCGCAGAAACTGATTGAGGCGTTACACACATATACTGGTATGCTACTGTCTTTGCATCCTTCCCACACTCCTGGAGGTGAAACCTTATCAGGGCTGTCACCAATGAACCTAGCGACCAAAAAACTATCTACGTCTACATCATTACTCTGGAACTCATAATTAATTGCCTGGCAGAGGGTTCATCGAACCTCCTTCAAGCTATTTCTCTACCTTTCCACTCTCAAACAGCGCGCGGGGAGAACGAACGCTTAAAAATCTTTCCGTGCGAACTCTGATTGCTCTTATTTTATTATGATGGCCATTTCTTCCTGTGAAGGTGGGCACCAACAAAAGATTTTCTCATTCGAAGGAGAAAGTTGGTGATTGAAATTTCGAGAGAAGATCCTGCCGCAACGCATTCGGACGAATGAGTTAATTATTGAAATTTCTTGAGAAGATTCTGCAGCAACGAAAAACGTATTGTTTTAATGATGGCCGCCCCAATTCTCATTTCGTGTCCGTGGCACTCTCTCCCTTACTTCGTGATTATACAAAACGAGCTGCCCTTCTTTGAACTTTTTCAATATCCCGGTCAGTCTTATCTGGTAAGGATCCCACGCCGCACAACAATACTGTAGCAGAGGACGAACAAGCGTAGTATAGGCCGTCTCTTTACTGGGCTTATTGGATTTTCTGAGTGTTCTGCCGATAAGCCACGATCTTTGGTTTGCTTTACTCACAATGTGATCGTTCCAGTTTAAGTTATTCGTAATTTTAATCTCTAAATATCTTTAAATATGTTTCATTTATCGTGTAGCCGAAATTCAGCGGGTTCCTTATGGTACTTATGTGGAATACTTCACACTTTTCTTTATTTAGAGTCAATTGCCGCTTTTCGCAACATACACATATCTTGTTTAAATCATTCTGCAACTGATTTTGATCACCTGATGACTTTACGAGGCGGTACAAGACTGTATCACCTGCAAACAAACAAAGAGGGCTGCTCAGATTATCTCCTAAATCGTTTATGTAGATCAGGAACAGCACAGGTCCTGTAATACTTTCTTGGAGAACGCCAGACATTACTTCTGTTTTATTCAATGAATTTCCATCAGTTGCTACGAGCTCTGACCTTTCTGACAGAAAACCACGAATCCAGAACGAAATTTCCTGAATCCGTATTGGCTATATATCAGTAAATCGTTTTCTCCGAAGTAATTCATAATGTTTGAACACAGTGTGTGTTCGAAAATCCTACTGCATATCGACGTCAGTGACATAAATCTGTAATTCCGCTGATAACTTCTATTTCCTTTCTTGAGTATTAGTGCAACGTGTGCCTCTTTCCAGTCTTCCGGTACGAATCTTTCGACGAGCGAGTGACTGTAAGTGATTGCTGCGTACGGAGCTATTGTTTAAGCTTACTCTGAGAGGAACGTAACTGGTATACAATATGGACCACAGACCTCGCTGTTGTTAAGTGATTTAAACTGCTTCGGCACAACGAGAGTATTTACGTCTAAGTTACTCATGTTGGGAGGTGTTCTTGATTTTAATTCTGGATTCGATTCCAATATCGAATAATTTTACAAGTCACTGCTTCCCACCCTCACCCCTGGGGGTGGCAGGGGTATGTAACTCCCACAGTATTTTATGCAAATGATGACATATGTATTACATACAAAATTTGGTTGAAATTACTCCAGACATTCCTGAGTTAATCTTCTACATCGTTCCCTTTTCACCCACGAAAGCATTCCCACTATTATAGGGGGTAGGTAGTTCTTACCCCCAAAGTATTTTTTTCCAGTTAGCTACTAACATGTAGAGGGAGACCAAGAGATGAATACACTAAGCAGATTCAGAAGGATGTAGGTTGCAGTAGGTACTGGGAGATGAAGAAGCTTGCACAGGATAGAGTAGCATGGAGAGCTGCATCAAACCAGTCTCAGGACTGAAGACCACAACAATAACAACACTAACATGTGTACCTAGTTTTGTTGAAATTGGTCCAGTAGTTTAGACGGAGATGTTGAACGTACACACGTACACACACACATATTAGGATATGTTAAGACGGACTGGCAATGGCAAGAACAACGTTTCTGAAGAAGAGAAATTTGTTAGCATCGAATGTATATTTAGCATTAGTAATTCTTTTCTGAAGACATTTGTTTGGAGGTAGCCTTGTACGGAAGTGAAACCTGGACAATGAAAGCTCAGACAAAAAGAGAATAAATTGTTTTGAAATGTGGTGCTACAGAATGTACTGAAGATTAGATGGGTGACTAGTGAGGAGGTACCGGATAGTACATGAGAGATAAGAAATTTGTGGCACAACTTGACGAAAAGAAGGGGTAGGTTGATAGGATGTGTTCTGAGACATTGAGGGATTACCAGTTTAGTACTGGAGGGACGTGTGGGGGACAAAGATTGTAGAGAGAAACCAAGAGATGAATACAGTAAGCAGGTTCAAAGAACTTAGGTTGCAGTCGTTTTTCGGAGATGAGGAGGCTTGCACAAGTTAGAGTAGCAGGGACAGCTGCATCAATGGAGACTCCAGACTGAAGGCCATAAAAACGACAGCTACAATGGATAGAATGTTAAGAGGATTATAACGTAACTGACAGCATAAAGGTGAAATGAAGTGGAATCTAGAGAGGACTTCAACCGAGTGCACTGATAAAACAGGTAACTTTTACCTTCTGCCAAGCATTGTTAGTAGTTTGTGAAAGTTAATGTAATAAGAAGTAATAATAATGATAATAAGTAATGCGTCTTCTTGAAAACGCAATAAGGATGGCCTACCTTTGGCGACGGCGATCGCTGCAACGGAGTACTACGTTTGCGCAGCAGGTTCCGCCTTTCTTTTATACCGTGAATCCTGACCGTCTGACAGGTATTTGCTACAAATAAGCAAGGTGAAAACAAATAAGCACTTTGCCAATTATAGCAACATGACACCACCGAAACAAGTTCCGTGTAGACCGGTTTGCCAGCAAGAGCAATGCAATTGTCCGCAAATGTAATTATAGAGTACGTTCAAGCTACGTCACGTAAGGCGTCCCGTGTCCCAACAGGGTTGTTCGCTCTGGGTTATGCTCCAGAACATTCTGCTCTCCAGGATGTTGTCAACAGGCCATCGTCCTCAGCCGCTGTGTTTTTATTTTTATTGTCTACTTGCTGATTACCAAACGTCACTCTGTTACTTATTTATTCTGATCTTCAATTAATCAGGAAAAGACTTGAACTCCAATTATATTTTCAAAAATCCTTTTATTCCCTTCTTCACCACCTTAGGGGTGAAATTTCGTAAATATCTAACTGAACAACGCCCACAGTATGTGTTGAACATCTTTTGCAGAACCGAGCGAGGTGGCGCAGTGGTTAGACACTGGACTCGCATTCGGGAGGACGACGGTTCAATCCCGCGTCCGGCCATCCTGATTTAGGTTTTCCGTGATTTCCCTAAATGGCTCTAGGCAAATGCCGGGATGGTTCCTTTCAAAGGGCACGGCCGACTTCCTTCCCCGTCCTTCCCTAATCCGATGAGACCGATGACCTCGCTGTCTGGTCTCCTTCCCCGAAACAACCAACCAACCAATCCTCTGCAGATTTCAAGTTCCTGTCCTTAACAGTTTGGATTGGGCGATGATGAGTCAGTAAATTAATGAGATTCCATTATATGAGTAGCTCCTTAGGGGTTGAATTTCCAAAAACACAGCTATGCGCATTTTTTATTTCTAACTGAAAAGACAAATACAAATTTTCATAGATATATCTTCAAAAAATGCCTTCATATTGAAATATTTTCGTAAAATATTTCATGCTCTATTTAATCCCTAGAGGTTGAATTTCCAAAAACGCTGAAACACGTATTTTCTTATTTCTAACCGAGAAGTCAAATACCAAATTTCATGGATACAGCTTTAAAACTGCTTTAGTAGTGCTTTGATAAAGACTTTCACCCAGTATTTTACCCCCTTAGTGGCTGAATTTTCAAATATGCTGAAAAACATATTTCTTCATTTCTGACTGACAAACCAAATACGAACTGTTGCAGTTCTAGCTTCAAAATTGTCTTAATAACGACATATTTTCAAAGAACCTTTCATCCTCCATTTCACCCCTTCAGAGGGTGGTATTTCGGAAAATCCATTATTAAACGACGCCAAAACTATGAGATCAACACCCTCTCCAAATTTCAACCTTCTGTCCGTAGCAGTTTGGGCCGGGCGACGAATGAGTCAGTCGAAATTAGAATCATATATTAATACCTTCAGCTGCTGACGGGCATTGATGTATATCAACGGGGACAGGTGAAAATGTGTGCCCCGACCGGGACTCGAACCTAGGATCTTCTGCTTAGATGGCACACGCTCTATCCATCTGAGCACCGAGAGCACAGAGGATAGTGCAACTGCAGGGACTATCTCGCGCACGCCTCCCGCGAGACCCAAATTCTCATCTTATATGTCCACACACTACATTCGTAGTGTCCATACCCAACACACTCATTACTCGTGGAAGACATTCTTACGAAGTCCTGTAAGAGTTCGGGTAATATGTGTGCATCCGCACAGAGGAAGAAGGTTACGGCCGGTATTGCCAAAACTATATACTTATATGGATATACTTATATGGATTCGGACATGTCCGAAAGAACAGACACCATATCCATATACGAGCCAGCCAGTCAGGACATTTCCTTTTATATACGAGAACACTGACGTGACGAGAGTCACGGGATACCTCCTAATGTCGAATCGGACCTCCTTTCCTCGACGTAGTCCAGCAAATCGACGTGGCACGGACTCACCAAGTCACTGCAAGTCCACTGCAGCGAATGTTGAGCCATGCTGCCTGTACAGCCGTCCGTAATTACGAAAGTTTTGCCGGTGCCGGATTTTGTGCACGAACTGACCTCCCGATTATGTCCCGTAAATGTTCGATGGGATTCGTGTCAGGCGATATGGGTGGCCAAATGATTCTCTCGAATGTTCTTCAAACCAATGGAGAACGATTGTGGCCTGGTGACATGGTGCATTGCCAAAAAATTCCATCGTTTTTGGGTGTAAGTGATCTCCAAGTAGCCGAACATAACATTTTCCAGTCAATGATCGCTTCAGTTGGACCAGAAGACTCAGATAATTCCATTTAAACGCAGCCTACACCACCAGCTTGAAGAGTGCCATGTTGACAACTTGGGTGCTTGGCTTCGTGAGGTGTGCGCCTACTCGAACCGTATCATCAGCTTTTATCAACTGAAATCGGGACTCATCTGACCAGGACACGGTTCGTCGGCCGTGGTGGCCGAGCGGTTCTAGGTGCTTCAGTCTGGAACGGCGCGACTGCTACGGTCGCAGGTTCGAATCCTGCCTCGGGCATGGAAGAGTGTGATGTCCTTAGGTTAGTTAGGTTTAAGTAGTTGTAAGTTCTAGGGCACTGATGACCTCAGATGTTAAGTCCCATAGTGCTCAGAGCCATTTGAACCAAGCTAGGACACGGTTCCCCAGCCGTCTAGCATCCAACTGATGTGGTCACGAGCCCAGGACAGGCGCTGCAGGCGATGTCGTGCTGTTAGCATAGGCACTCACGTCGCTGGTGTGCTTCCATAGCCCATTAATGCCGAATTTCGCTACATTGTCCTATCGGATACGTTCTTCGTATGTTCCACATTCATTTCTGCTATTATTTCACGCAGTGTTAGTTGTTTGTTAGCACTGATAACTCTACGCACACACCGCCGCTCCGTCGTTAAGTGAAGGCTGCCGTTCACTGCATTGTCCATTGTGAGGGGTAATGCCTGAAATTTGGTATTCTCGGCACACTCTTGACGCTACGGATCTCAGAATATTGAATTCCCTAACGATTTTTGGTATGGAATACCTCAAGCGTCTAGCTCCAACTACCATTCCGCATTAAGAGACTATTAATTCCCGTCGTGCGGCCACAGTCACGTCGGAAACACTTTCACATGAGTAACCTGAGTACAGATGAGAGCTCCGTCAATGCACTGCCCTTTTATACACGGTACTACCGCCATCCGTGTATCTGCGTATTGCTAGTCCATCATTTTTGCCACCTCAGTGTATAGAGATAAACGTGGTAGTTGTTGGGCTCCTTCAATCTGAAGATTGGTTTGATGCATATCTCCATGTTAGTTTATCCTGTGTGAGATTATAGGCATAATTATAGCAACCTAACCGCAGTGAAGCCTCCTGCAGTCAAGCCCGGGTCTCGCTCTACAAGTTTAACCTCTCCGTCACCGCACTTCCTTTCATTACCCAAGTGACAATACCTTGACGCACGAGAAAGTGTCCTATCAACCTATCTTCTTTTTTTATGTCCATCCTTTTGTCTGGAGGTATGGGGGATCACGCCTACAACCGTCCTTATGACCTTATTTATTGTGTAGCTATCAGTTTCGACGCTTTATTTCGCCATTTTCAAGCCTTAGTTGATGCTGAAGGGGATATCACGATCCATATATACGATGCATCAGTGACCAACATAACTGGTTTACGCAGACTATCGGTAGCTGTGATGTTGACTCTGCAACCTTCACGGTAGTATGCGTAAACCAATAATGTTGGCCACTGATGTGTTATATATATGGATCGTGATAGCTATATGTGTCGTTATAACCCCTTCGACATCTTTTAAGGCCTGCAGATGGCGCATTGAAGCGCCGAATCTGGCAGCTACACAACAAATAAGATCATAAGAACGGCTTTAAGCGTTTCATTCTCTTAAAACATCCCTCCTTTAGTGAAGTTGTGGCATGAATATCATTTGCCCCCAAAATTCCTCATTTAAATTTATATTCGCCGTTAGCAAATTTCTGTTTTATAGAAATACCAGTCTGAAATTTGTACTCTCTCTATTTCGACCATCGTCAGCATTTTTACTACCCAAATAGCAAAACTCACTTACTATTTTTAGCGTCTCATTTCCTAATCGAATTTCCTCAGCATTGCCTGTTTTGAATCTATTACATTCCCTTACACTTGTTTCACTGTTCTTGATATTCATAGCCTCTTTTCAAGACACCTCCCCTTCCATTCAACTGATCTTCAAAGTCCTTTGCCGTCCATGGCAGAATTACAACGTCATCGGCAAACATAAGAATTTTTATCCCCTTTCCAAACTTCTGCTTGGCTTCCTTTAGTGCTTGGTCAGTGTTCAATTTGAATAGAATCGAAGATAGGCTACAACCCTGTCTCATTCCCTTCATACCTTTCATTTCTTTTAATACCAGCCTGGTTTTTGTATGACGTACATAATCTTTCGCTCTCAATATGTTACCTTCAGAATTTCTGAGACTGCATTCCGATCAATATTATTAAGAACTTTCTCTAAACGTGCGAATGCTATAAACGTAGGTTTGCTTTCTTCAACCTATCTTCCAATATAAGTCATAAGGCCAGAACTACCTCAAGTGTTCTTGCATTTCTTTGGGACTCAAACTGATCTTGCACGAGGTGTGCTTCCTATCATCTTTCCATTCTTCTGCAAATGATTCGTATATAACGGGTGGTCAAACGAAAACGAGGCAGATGGAAAAAAGGAAGTAAACTGTTTATTATCTCAAAATTAATCGCCATAAATGATAATACATTTGTCCCACTGTGAGACAAGACGGTCGCTGTCTTCACAGAAAAATGTTTGCTGTTACTTGCGGAACATGATTGTACCCAGCACTCACCTCTTCGTCCGTTGCAAATCGACGGTCGTAACTGTCTACATCCAAATCTATATCTACATCTACATCTACATAGATACTCCGCAAGCCACATACTACGCAAGCCACCCCACGGCGAGTGGCGGAGGGTACCCTGTGCCACAACTAGGCATTTCCTTTCCTGTTCCACTCGCAAATAGAGCTAGGGAGAAATAACTGTCTAGATGCCTCCGTCTGAGCCCTAATTTCTCGTATCTTGTCTTCGTGATCCTTACACCCAATTTATGTTGGTGGCAATAGAACCGTTCTACAGTCAGCTTCAAATGCCGGTTCTCTAAATTTTCTCAACAGTGTTTCTCGAAAAGAACATCGCCTTCCCTCCATGGATTCCCAGCTGAGTTCCCGAAGCATCTCCGTAACACGTGTTGTTCGAACCTACCGGTAACAAATCTAGCAGCCCGCCTCTGAATTGCTTCGATGTCTTCCTTCAGACCGATCTGGTACGGCTCCCAAACACTCGAGCAGTAGTCAAGAAAAGGTCACGCCAGCGTCCTATATGCTGCCTCCCTTACATGTGAACCACTCTTTCTTAAAAGTCTCACAATAAACCGAAGCTCGACATTTCGCCTTCCCTACAACATTTCTCACATGCTCGTTCCATCTCATATGGCTTTGCAACGTTATGCCCAGATATTTAAACGACTTGACTGTGTAAGTCGCATAGTGCTCAGAGCCATTTGAACCATTTGAACTGTGTCAAGCAGGACACTAGTAATACTCTACCCAATCATTACAGTTTTGATCTTCCTATACTTCCGCGTTAACTTATATTTTTCTGCATTTAGGGCTAGCTGCCATCATTACACTAACTGGAAATTTTGTCTAAATCGTCTTGCATCTTCCTACAGTCAAATGGTTCTGAGCACCATGGGACTTAACATCTGAGGTCATCAGTCCCCTAGAAATTAGAACTACTTAAACCTAATTAACCTAAGGACATCATACACATCCATGCCCGAGGCAGGATTCGAACCTGCGACCTTAGCGGCCGCGCGGTTCCAGACTGTAGCGCCTAGAACCGCTCCGCCACTTCGGCCGACTCCTACAGTCACTCAACGTCGACACCTTACCGTACACCATGGCATCATCAGCAAACAGCCGCAAATTTTTGCCCACCCTGTCCGCCAAGTCATTAATGTATACAGAGAACAATAGCGGCCATATCACGCTTCCCTGGGGCACTTCTTTCAAAAATATGGAAACCACATGGCGAGAGTTCGGGACTCTATGGAGGATGTGTAAAGGCTTCCCAGCGGAACTTCTGCACGTTGGTAACAAGCATCCTCCGTAGAGTCCCGATCCCTGCCCCTGTGCTTTACCTATTTTGGGAGCCCTGAAGAAATACTCTCGTGGCCGTCTGTTGCTTCGGACGAGGAAGTGCAAGCCTGAGTACAACCATGGTTCCGTGGGCAACCACAAACATTTTCCTTGAAGGCACCGAGCGTCTTGTCTCACAGCGGAATAAATGTATTGCTGATAACATAATAATAGACAGTTTACTTACTTTTTTCCATCTGTCTCGTTTTTATTTGACTGTCCCTTATATGCTGTCATGACTTATTAACCTATTAGTTCCGTAATATTCATACCACCCAGTATCTGCTTCTTTTGGAATTGAGTTCCTGAAGCATCTCCGTAGCTCTTACGTCTTGATCGAACGTACTGGTAACAAATCTAGCAGTCCGCCTCTGAATTGCTTCGATGCCTTCCTTTGAAGTCTATAGGGAGGAAGAAAGTTTGTTTGTCTTATATTGGTCATGTATTCTTTCCACGTTTCAGCCTTCCCATCTTCGTTTAGTAATGGCTTACCACCTGAGATCGTGACCTTCACACTGTTGTTTCTCTTTCCTCCAAAAATCTGTTTAACTTTCCTATAAGCGACATCTATATTTCCTCTAGGCATGCCTGCTTCTACAGCCTTGCATTTGTCCTCTAGTCATGCTCACCCATTTTACATTTTCTGTCAGTCTCATTTTTTAGACATCTCTATTCCCTATGCTTGTATTATTTGATTCATTTGTTGTATTTCCTCCTATCGTTGATTGAGTTCAATATCTCGTGAATTATCTAAAGATATTTACTGGGCGTAGCCGTTTTGCCTTTTTGATTCAGTGCTGCATTCACTATTTCATCTCATTAATTACCAATATGTCTAGTATTAATCTCCCCTGATTCATCTAATCATTTTCCAGTGCTCCCATTGAAATCCTAACCAGTCTCTGGTTCTTTCAGCCTACCGAGTTCTAATCTTAATTTCCTAGCTACCTCCAATTTCCTCGGTTTTATTCTGCTGTTCGTAACTAATAAATTATGGTCAGAGTCTACACTGGCGTTAGAAATGTTTTGCAGATTAGAATCTGTTTTCGAAATTTCTCTCTTACCCTTATATAACCTACCTGAAACCTTCCGGTGTTTCCAAGTCTATTCCGCTTATGCAACCGTCTTTCATCACTCTTAAAACCAAGCGTTTCCAATTATTGATATGTGTTTCGTCCAAAATTCTCCTACACAAGTTCTTTTTCTCAGTCCATACTCTTACTATTTTTCCTTCTCTTCCTTTTCATGCTATCGAATTCCATTTCCCTATCACAATAAGTTTTCATCTCCCATACGGTTTAAGTTCAAATGGTTCAAATGGCTCTGAGCACTATGGGACTCAACTGCTGAGGTCATTAGTCCCCTAGAACTTAGAACTAGTTAAACCTAACTAACCTAAGGACATCACAAACATCCATGCCCGAGGCAGGATTCGAACCTGCGACCGTAGCGGTCTTGCGGTTTCAGACTGCAGCGCCTTTAACCGCACGGCCACTTCGGCCGGCTACGGTTTAAGTAATTTATTTTCTCTCTTCAAACATTCTTTCAGTTTTTTCAGCATCTGCTGTGATAGTAGACATATAAACTTTCACTACTGTGGTGCATGTTGGCCTTCTGTCTAATTTGTCCTTGATAATGCGTTTGTATTGTTATTTATGCTAGCTCGCCCGGATTTCTATTTTTTTACTCGTTGTTTGACCTCCTTCTGCATTATCCGTACCCGATTTTGTTTTGATCGTCCTATATTGACCTGCTCTTCCTATAACTGCCTCGCACACTGAGGCGCCTTGTCACGGTCCGTGCAGTTCCCCCCGTCGGAGGTTCGAGTCCTCCCTCGGGCATGGGTGTGTGTGTTGTCCATAGCGTAGGTTACTTTAAGTCAGATTAAGTAGTGCGTAGTGTGTAGTTTAAGTCAGATTAGGTACCAATGACCTCAGCATTTTGGTCCCATAAGACCTTACCACAAATTTTCAGTTTCTTCTTACAACCGCGCTTCACTAATTCTTACTATATCTAGCTTCACCCTGTGCATTTCACATTTTTAATTCTCTAGGTAGTCCCGCCCAGATATAAAGCCTAGTTTACACGACCACACTAGGTTGCATGCAACTACGCTGCCGGCCACTGCGCCTGCGCGTCGCGCGTTTGCGCAACTCGTTGGTGAAACTAAACACTTTCGGCGTGTTCCAACTTTGGCGACACTAGTTGCATGAGTTTTGAGGTTATGTGTGTTCGTAGAGTGTAGATAAATTGAAATATGAAGTGGGGAGCGGAGAATAATGTTCGCTTTTTAGATATCTATGCTACTATGCTTTGCATAGGTGTTTGTGGGATTTCAGTGATGCTGATTACAAAAAATAAGCAACATACTGCTGCCGCTGAGACCGTCATGTGCGATCATAACATAGATGGTTTGACAATATCTGAGCTGCAGGGCAAAATTTATTGCGTTAGGAGCACATATACAACTGAATTAAAAAAAATACGAGCAAGTGTAATTCTAGCTGAGGCAATGCTCTCGTCTACAAGACTAAAATCCCACTGTTCGAGTTGGCCAACTCTTTGTCAAGGAATATTGTTGACAGGAGGGAAGGCTATACAAATTCAAGAAGCTGCATCATTCATTAGATATTCATCTATTTAAAACGTCGGTGCAGAGCTCCCCATTCACATATGTTAGAATTTTGAAATATTGCCACTGCACAGATCTATCTTCAAGAGAGTAGTTTGCAAACCATTCTCTTCTTAATGCGGCCTGCTTCGAATAATTACTGCTGTTAATGTTAATAATTATTGGTGTTAACGAAAAAGCGTCATCACCAACTAAAACAGCATCTTATAGCATGCCGAGTGTTCTCGATTTTAGTGCACTCAATACGACACGTAATTTCAGTTCTGGCGACAGTGCTTCATGCATTACAATATCTTTATTCCTTATCGCATAATTATTTAGAAGAAACGGTAACAGTTCCGGTGACATTCTAAGACAATTAAAAGAACTTCTTGAATCTACCGTTATAAATTATTTCAGCAAGGACGCTGAGCAACCGAGCTGACGTCTTTTCTTCATCCAGTCACGAATCTAAACACGTTTCTTAATGTGATTCTTGAGTTTCTCCCGGCGTATTTGATAATCAAAATATCCACGGTAAATCGAGCAGACGTATAGTTGTGACGACCACGGCGGACAGAGCCATCACACCGACGTCATCTCAGACGCCGTCGCAATCTGTTCCACCGCGCGACCGTGGCCCTGGGCGCGGACGGCGGAGGGAGCGCGCCGCGGGCGGAGGGTATTTAAATCGGCCGCCGCCGCGACCGAACCCAGTTCCCTCTGAGCAGCCATAGCGTACGGATCTCCGTGCCGGCACGTTCACAGGAGCTCAGTCCGTCAGTTCACCTGATGATGGCGACATGTTTGATCGCCGAAATATTGTGCCCGTTGGACACTATAGACCGGCAGCATACCCGTGGATATTTTGATTATCAAATACGCCGGGAGAAACTCAAGAATCACATCATACACCTTTACGGGGAGGAGATGTATCACAGCATGAAGAAATTTGAAAAGTTGCGCCACCGTAGATGTCGTTTGCTAAGTACTCTTGCCTTTCTAAAGAGATGTCGTTCCGAGAATGTTGTTCCAAATTTTGCTAAGGTTATGCATCACATCGATTCTGCAGCAGCTAAGAGAATCAAGAAACGAGCCAGCATCGCATTGGTACGTGAGAGAGTGCAATTCACCCGCCGGAGCCTTGAGTTTATCTCACAGGAATTACTCAAACTACATTTGCAACTGGCGAGTAAGTTCACTTCTTGTTCCTGGGATTGGATTGATGGTGTCACCTGGGTGTCAGCTGATTCGCCCATAAGAAGGCTACGGGACGTCAAACAGCTAAGTTCTCACGTCTTCTTGACAAACCATCCCTGCAGGTTCCGTGCAATACTGTCATCAATTTGAGTGGCATGGTGTTGAGTGATGCTGCGGTCTCGGTTTTGCAGAAAGGTCTCAACTTCGCTCCCACCCCC
Organism: Schistocerca americana; assembly: GCF_021461395.2. Taxonomy (NCBI): domain Eukaryota; kingdom Metazoa; phylum Arthropoda; class Insecta; order Orthoptera; family Acrididae; genus Schistocerca; species Schistocerca americana. The sequence goes on from NC_060125.1 coordinate 312,391,850, forward strand.
AAGTTCACTCCGGTCGCAGAAATTGTTAGTGCTGTTGAACAGGTTGCAGCTCGACTTCCGCCAGAATCAGCCGAGGAAATACGTCGTGAAACTTGTCGTGCGTTGACGAAATCCAAGCCGATGAAGTCAAATATCAGCAGTAAAGAGAGGGCGGCCATTCGTGATCTGAGGGAGCGCTTTGAAATTGTTGTCTTACCGGCTGACAAAGGCAATGCTACAGTTGTTGTCTCCCATAAGGACTACACTGATAAGATGTAGAGCCTGCTAAATGACGATTCCTACCGGAAGATCAGCGTTGACCCTACAAAGAAGGTGGAGAACAAGACGAGGGCGCTTCTCAAGGACGCAGATTTACCGGAGGGTGACGCTAAGAAATTGTTACCCCAAGGTCCGGTACCGCCTAGACTATATGGACTCCCGAAGGTTCACAAAGAGGGGGTACCATTACGCCCCATTGTCAGTAACATCAGGGCATCTACATATTTGTTGGCCAAATACCTGACGGGATTATTAAGTCCTTATGTGGGTAAATGCCCTCATCACATCCGTAATTCCGTGGATTTTGTTAAACGCCTTGATAGCTTCAGGTTGGAGGAGTCAGATATCATGGTGAGTTTTGACGTCGTTTCCTTGTTTACGAGGGTACCCCTGCGAGAGTCACTAGAATTGATTAGTCAGAAGTTTGACGAGAAGACCACTGAACTTTTTAGGCATGTCTTGACTTCCACGTATTTTCTTTTTAATGGAGAATACTACGAACAAACGGAGGGAGTCGCCATGGGTAGCCCACTCTCACCGGTGGTAGCGAATTTGTACATGGAGAACTTCGAGGAGGAAGCCCTGTCGTCATCCGTATGGAAACCTACTTGCTTTTTCCGTTACGTTGACGATACGTTCGTCATCTGGCCACATGGTATGGATAAACTCCTTGTCTTCCTTACACATCTAAACTCCATACACCCCAACATCAAATTCACTATGGAGACTGAAACGGAGGGTAAATTACCTTTCCTTGACGTCTTGGTCAAGAGAAGGGCTGACGGCACCCTAGGTCATGGGGTGTATCGGAAGGCTACGCACACTGATCTGTATTTGCATGCAGACAGCTGCCACCACCCTTCACAGAGGAATGGGGTACTTAAAACTCTAGTACATAGGGCGCGCACTATCTCTGACGCAGAGAGTCTACTCCAGGAATTGGAACATCTGAGAACTGTATTTCGAAAAAATGGGTACTCAGAGTGGCAGATTCAACGTGCTCTCCGCCCAACCACTGCAGCACAACCTGTTGAGATGGATGAAGTCACGAGGGAGGAGGTAGGCACTGCATTTATTCCATACACAGGCGCACTCTCGGGAAAAATCGCCCGCATTCTGAAGAAACACCGGGTCGGAACTGTGTTTTGTCCTCCAAATAAAACTCGTGCACTGGTGGGGAGCGCCAAAGATGACCTCGGTTTGAGGAAGGCCGGCGTGTACCAGATTCCGTGTCAATGTGGCAAGTCGTATATTGGTCAGACGATGCGTACCGTCGAGGATCGATGCCGTGAACACCAGAGGCACACTCGACTGATGTATCCGAGCAAGTCGGCGGTCGCTGAACATTGTTTGTCGGAAAATCACGCCATGGAGTATGACCGCACGAAGATTCTGGTACAGACGTCGAGATACTGGGACAGCGTTGTTAGAGAGGCCATCGAAATTCGCACCAATGACGACCTCATAAACCGTGACTGTGGCTATAATCTTAGCAAGGCTTGGGAACCAGCGATCGGGTTAATCAAGAGTAAATCGAGCAGACGTATAGTTGTGACGACCACGGCGGACAGAGCCATCACACCGACGTCATCTCAGACGCCGTCGCAATCTGTTCCACCGCGCGACCGTGGCCCTGGACGCGGACGGCGGAGGGAGCGCGCCGCGGGCGGAGGGTATTTAAATCGGCCGCCGCCGCGACCGAACCCAGTTCCCTCTGAGCAGCCATAGCGTACGGATCTCCGTGCCGGCACGTTCACAGGAGCTCAGTCCGTCAGTTCACCTGATGATGGCGACATGTTTGATTGCCGAAATATTGTGCCCGTTGGACACTATAGACCGGCAGCATACCCGTGGATATTTTGATTACGTTTCTTAATGTTTTATTATGCAGCGATTCTACGAAACAAGCTTTAACTCCATCACAACTCGTACGACTTGCCATAACTTTCATTTCAGACACGACTCAGGAACCCACAAAACGACGAAATTGAAGTTTATACTGGTTTCGCCGTGTCTACAGTCAACTATGAAACCATTTGCGTGCAACTCATTCCACGCAACGAATGGTGCAACCCAATGTCGTCGTATAAACTAGGCTTAAGAATAGGGAACAATTTTGGCTTCGGCATATTCCACCGGCAATTTTGCCGCCACTGTTAAGCTATACAAGTGGGCTACATATCTTAGGGAAACATAAAGGCTGTAGTTCATCCTTGAATTCAACCATTCGCAGTACTAACATAGCCAAGTCATGATAGCTGATACTACAATCAGTCAATGTTACAGATATGTCAATTATCCAATCTGTTCGACCTGCAACTACTGAAAAGCTACTAGCCCTCTTCCGGAACCACAGGTTAGTCATATCTCTCCAAAGACACTCTTCCAATGTGGTTGCAGCTATCGTTCGGCTATCTCTGTTCTTCAGGTACGTAAAGGGCACTACCTCGGCAAGGTTTATGGTTCATGGGAGGCCACAGTACGAAACTAAATCTAATCTGTTTGCATGGTATTTCCATGTGGTTTCCGTGAATTCGTTGGAGGTCACTAATAACGAGAACTATTATAGAAATTGTGAAAAATTTGTAATCTGCCGTTTACTGTGAACTGAGGAAATTTATGAAAGTTTCGGCAATGTGAATATCTTTTTCCCTACCTTATATAATCTCTCATTTTAGTAACATTATCTATTTTGTGCTGAAAATGGCACGGATATAGACGGACAATGGTGTTTTTGGGCACTGGAGTGTAAAAGATATTGTTGTAGCAATAAAATGGCCCTGAGCACTATGAGACTTAACATCTATGGTCATTTGTCCCCTAGAACTTAGAACTACTTAAACCTAACTAACCTAAGGACAGCACACAACACCCAGTCATCACGAGGCAGAGAAAATCCCTGACCCCGCCGGGAATCGAACCCAGGAACCCGGGCGTGGGAAGCGAGAACGCTACCGCACGACCACAAGCTGCGGACAGCAATAAAACATGTTAGAGAAATTTAAATTCTATTTTCCAGAGTTGCGAAACGATTCATTTGGCCAGGAAGCACACCACGTGCTGGGACAGTCGTTCCCAACTTTTCTGAGACCATCACCCCAAATTTCAAACAGAGATCAGCTAGTATCCCCAGTGCCCGCTTCCACCATTAGCGCCCAGTTAAACATCAGAAAGGAAAAGAATTTTCCTTGAAGACCCTCATTTTTAAAACGACGACGGATAAGGGATATTTGGTTTTTGTGGGTGATTAATTAAACCAAGAAATAATCAGTCAGTGAGACAGTTGGTACCAGTAACTTCTAATATCATTTTTAAAAAATAGAATGACGAAGGAATTCTCAATGCATCGCGAATGCTATCTACAACTCCTTCTCAGAAAAGAAACTAACTGTCTACATTGGGGAGGGGGATAGACACTTGTTGCAGGGCAACTTTCCTCTGCACCATTCCTCTCCCTAGCGACAATTGCTTCACCTTTACCCCACGCCCCCACTTAAAATCAGCCTTATTAAAAAGGATACGATATTTCAATGCCTGTGTTGTTCACAATTGCGATGGAACATACATACATGTCCGAAGAACAGGCACTGAGGTGATTACAGCCATTATGAAATACATTAAATTTATCCGCAGTTGCGATTATGGACAACCATCAGCCTTATAATTTAAAGACGACATGTGGAGATTTGAGTCTGTTCGTGGCGCTTGCTCGGATGGTGTAATACTGCCGGCACGGTAGCTCAGCATGTTTGGTTCGTGGACTGGCTGTCTTTTGTAACAAAAAAACTGAGTGAAGTATTCAACGACGATGTTGATGAGATGTCATGTGACGTTGGTCCAGACCAAAAACCGAGAAAAGACAGACAAGACTGGTAAAAAAAAAAAAAAAAAAAAAAAAAAAAAAAAAAAAAAAAAAAAAAAAAAAAAAAGAGGCAACGCAACAGCTCGCAACAGGCGGGAAATCCGGGTTCGAGTCCCGGTCAGGCACAAATCTTCACTGTCGTCATTTCATTATACAGCTGATGCTTTGTCCATATTCATATATTTCATTTATATTAATGTGTACGCTACACTTATGCCCAATGTTTGTAAACCACTTAATTGCTGGACTCCTTACTTCTGAACTATCGGAAATTGGAAGACTTTAGGCCACTAGAACTATCCACAATTCTGAGAGCGCATTTTAATTAGCTATGTAAGAACGTTTGATGTATGTATCTCAATTTTACTGTCCTAGATGCATTCAGGAGGACGACGGTTCAATCCCGCGTCCGGCCATCCTGATTTGGGTTTTCCGTGATTTCCCTACCGGGATGGTTCCTTTGAAAGGGCACGGCCGACTTCCTTCCCCGTCCTTCCCTAATCCGATGAGACCGATGACCCCGCTGTCTGGTCTCCTCCCCCAAACAACCCAACAAACTCTCCTAGATGCATTCTACAAAACACAAAGTATATGCGTAGTGGGTCGACTATTTGAGGAAGATGATGTTTATACATTCGTTTCACTAACTGCAGTCTCCACCACACTGTGTCACGATTTGATGATAGTTGGAAAAATATGTAATTGGTGGTAACGTATGTAATCAGACTTATAGTCCTACGAAATACTTGCAATAAAAACGCTCCTTTGAAAATAATTTAGTTTCATAATCGAAACGCAATTGAACACTTTTGTTTTTAGCCCTCAGAAAATTATATTTTAGCGCTCAGAAAGTAATTGTCCAAAGCTCGGGAACCACTGTGCTAGTATGATTGCAGGGATTTCACACAAAAGGCAAATTGGCGAATTTGCTACTCACGGAGGATCGCTTTGTCGATCATATTTTCCTGTTATTGGAAAGGCTTTGCTTCGCCAGTCACAGCCCTGAGTTCTCTATCGATAACGTCAGGCAGTCAGAGCTACGAACAATAGTGGGATCCTTCACCATACCATACATACCATAGCACATCATATGGGGGGGGGGGGGGAGGGCGGGCGGGGGGGGGGGGGGGAGGGGTCTTGACAACTGCTGTACAGAATGTAGTGGTTTCTCTCATGCAGATTAATCTCGTGAAAATGGGCTGGAAAGAAAGTTCGCAGTAACTGTAGACATGACGGGGAAAAAGACTGCAAAAGACTTGAAACTTTACGAAGCCTTAGGTTTCAAATTAGTGACGAGATCAGCATCGTCAGGGAAAATCCAATGAAACTTTGTACAGATGTGTGGGGAAATTTCTGTGGTATGCCTGTCGATGGCCTCACGTCGGACCTTTCGGTTCTGAGCGCGCGTTGGACACATAAAGATGCTTAGAACAGTAGATTCTACCGCAAAGTGTGAAGTGCGTGCTGAGGGGTTCCGCCTGATTTCGTGCAGCTCACGTAACGTAACCGTCATGCCTTTCTTTCATCGTGAAAACGCTCGGCCACGCACTGCAGGTGTAACAACTACGCTCCTGCAGCGTTTTCGGAAAGAGGTGTTTGACCACCTACAATACAGCCCGGACTTGGCTGCCTCCCATTTTCATCTCTTTGCTCACCTGATCCGCTGGCGATGCGGACAGTATGTTGGCGCAGACAGCGAGCTGGAGACCAACACGGGGAACTAGCGGAAAGCACAGGTGCGTGCGTTCTGTGACGAGCATTTTGAAAAGCTCTATCACGCTATGAAAAATGTCTTAAGTCGGAGAGGCGACTACGTAGAGAAGTAGCTGGAAGTTTTAGCTAAATGTTGCAAATAAAACATTTTCGATTCCGACTGTGGTTTCATTTCGCGACCAACCAGAGCTTTTTAAAAAGAGCTCTCACGTTACAACTTAAAAAAAATATCGGAGCGTAATAATTATTATTTCTGTAACCAACAATTAAAATATCTTTTTCCAATTAAAGACAAAGAAAATGTCAGAAATTATAATGAAATATTTTATCTCATAACGTCTCGAGATGTCGCTAAATGACCATAAGTTTAATATGTACACTGAGTAGCCATGTGAAGGCACTGAATGTAACGTTGACAGCAAGTCTCTCCCCCGCTGCTCAAGACAGTGCGGTGCATTTGTCTCCCTGCAGTGCTGGTAGAAATGGGATCCTGACGCCCACACAATTATATTAACTGACAGCATAGTGTCCATTACCCGTATGGCCTTAAGAGGGCGATGCCCTGTCTGTTCGCCCAATACTTGTGACAGCGATTGAAAATCGTCGCTGTGCTGTTGAAGATCCACACTTGGTACTTATGAGCTCGGAAAGACGAATTCTTGTGTAAACACCAGTACGTTAAGACTCAGCCATCTAGCTCTAAGTATTATCTAACGCTCAAAGTTAGTTATCTGGTGTCGGCCAGTGTGGCCGAGTCGTTCTAGGCGCTTCAGTCTGGAACCGCGCTACGGTCGCAGGTTCGAATCCTGCCTCGGGCGTGGATGTGTGTGATGTCCTTAGGTTAGTTAGGTTTAAGTAGTTTTAAGTTCTAGGGGACTGCTGGCCTCAGATGTTAAGTCCCACAGTGCTCAGACCCATTTGAACCATTAGCTATCTCGTAACGTGCTGACATGTTCATTACACATCTGCCTGTAACAGACTGGTAAGGTATCGTGTTTACACTGCTGCCATACACCGTATCTAGACGAGTCATTCTGATGTCATACATGACGCGCCTTCAAATGGGACAGTCCTTTCCGTGGCTTTCAACCACTCAGCTTTAATTCTAAAGGAACGTCTTATGATTTGTATCTCTGGCATAAAATCTGTTTCACCCTTTTGAAAATACCATCAAGTGTCTGAAAATTAAAGAACTTACTAAGCAGTCTGACAGCTTCTCCTCCCTATACTCTGCATATCACCAGCAGTTCTAAGAAAATGCCAGAAGAATCTGTTGAGTTATGTTCGACGAAACTTCAACTTTATTTCATCATTGTGATGTGCCGGTTGAACTGTTTAATATACGCCTAAGATACTACAGATCTGATCCCTGGTGACATACAGAGAAGGAAAGCTTCACATAAGGGCATGCAGATTTCAGAGAAACAATGTCACACAGTAGATAATGTTGTATTAAATAAAAATTACTAGTGGCGACCCAATAAGCTTGAAAGTATGGGTACCACACACACCTTACGTGGCTATATTAATGAAGAGGAGGTATTTTCTGTCTTCTTCCCCCACAGCATTGGTTAACCATGACAGAATCCGTGAGAAGCAACAAGCGACCACTATAAAAATTTCTTTTATTGTCATAAGATACAAAAACGATTTATCCACTGAAACATGCATATAAACATTTAATAAGTGGAGCCATGGACCTCGCCGTTGGTGGGGAGGCTTGCGTGCCTCAGCGATACAGATGGCCGTACCGTAGGTGCAACCACAACTGAGGGGTATCTGTTGAGAGGCCAGACAAACGTGTGGTTCCTGAAGAGGGGCAGCAGCCTTTTCAGTAGTTGCAGGGGCAACAGTCTGGATGATTGACGGATCTGGCCTTGTAACACTAACCAAAACGGCCTTGCTGTGCTGGTACTGCGAACGGCTGAAAGCAAGGGGAAACTACAGCCGTAATTTTTCCCGAGGGCATGCAGCTTTACTGTATGGTTAAATGATGATGACGTCCTCTTGGGTAAAATATTCCGGAGGTAAAATAGACCGCCATTCGGATCTCCGGGCGGGGACTACTCAAGAGGACGTTGGTATCAGAAAAAAGAAAACTGGCGTTCGACGGATTGGAGCTTGGAATGTCAGATCCCTTAATAGGACAGGTAGGTTAGAAAATTTAAAAAGGGAAATGGATAGGTTAAAGTTAGACATAGTGGGAATTAGTGAAGTTCGCTGGCAGGAGGAACAAGACTTTTGGTCAAGTGAATACAGGGTTACAAATAAAAAATCAAATAGGGGTAATTCAGGAGTAGGTCTAATAATGAATAAAAAAAAATAGGAGTGCGGGTAAGCTACTACAAACAGCATAGTGAACGGATTATTGTGGCCAAGATAGACACAAAGCCCATGCCTACTACAGTAGTACAAGTTTATATGCCAACTAGCTCTGAAATGATGAAGAAATTGATGACATGTATGATGAGATAAAAGAAATTATTCAGGTAGTGAAGGGAGACGAAAATTTAATAGTCATGGGTGACTGGAATTCGAGAGTAGGAAAAGGAAGAGAAGGAAACATAGTAGGTGAATATGGATTGGGGGTAAGAAACGGAAGAAGAAGCCGTGTGATAGAATTTTGCACAGAGCATAACTTAATTATAGCTAACACTTGGTTCAAGAATCATAAAGAAGGTTGAATACATGGAAGAACCCTGGAGATACTAGAAGGTATCATGGTAAGACAGAGATTTAGGAACCATGTTTTAAGTTGTAAGACATTTCCAGGGGCAGATGCGGACTGTGACCACAATCTATTGGGTTATGAACTGTAGATTAAAACTGAAGAAACTGCAAAAAGGTGGGAATTTAAAGAGATGGGACCTGGATAAACTGACTAAGCCAGAGGTTGCACAGAGTTTCAGGGAGAGCATAAGGGAACAATTGACAGGAATGGGGGAAAGAAATACAGTAGAAGATGAATGGGTAGCTCTGAGGGATGTAGTAGTGAAGGTGGCAGCGGATCAAGTAGGTAAAAAGACGAGGGCTAGTAGAAATCCTTGGGTAACAAAATAAATATGGAATTTAATTGATGAAAGCAGAAAATATAAAAATGTAGTAAATGAAGCACGCAAAAAGGAATACAAACGTCTCGAAAATGAGATCGACAGGAAGTGCAAAATGGCTAAGCAGGGATGGCTAGAGGACAAATGTAAGGATGTAGAGGCTTATCTCACTAGGGGCAAGGTAGATACTGCTTACAGGAAAATTAAAGAGACCTTTGGAGAAAAGAGAGCCACTTGTATGAATATCAAGAGCTCAGATGGAAACCCAGTTCTAAGCAAAGAAGGGAAAGCAGAAAGGTGGAAGGAGTATATAGAGGGTCTATACAAGGACGATGTACTTGAGGACAATATTATGGAAATGGGAGAGGATGTAGATGAAGATGAAATGGGAGATACGATACTGCGTGAAGAGTTTGACAGAGCACTGAAAGACCTGAGTCGAAACAAGGCCCCAAGAGTAGACAAAACTCCATTAGAACTACTGACGGTCTTGGGAGAATGGCAGTCCTGACAAAACTCTACCATCTGGTGAGCAAGATGTATGAGATAGGCGAAATACCCTCAGACTTCAAGAGGAATATAATAATTCCATCCCAAAGAAATCAGGTGTTGATAATGTGAAAATTACCGAACTATCAGTTTAATAAGCCATGGCTGCAAAATACTAACGCGAATTCTTTACAGACGAATGGAAAAACTGATAGAAACCGACCTCGGGTACTATCAGTTTGGATTCCGTAGAAATGTTGGAACACGTGAGGCAATACTGACCTTACGACTTATCTTTGAAGAAAGATTAAGGAATGGCAAACCTACGTTTCTAACATTTGTAGACTTAGAGAAAGCTTTTGACAATGTTGACTGGAATACTCTCCTTCAAATTCTAAAGGTGGCAGGGGTAAAATACAGGAAGCGAAAGGCTATTTACAATTTGTACAGAAACCAGATGGCAGTTATAAGAGTCGAGGGGCATGAAAGGGAAGCAGTGGTTGGGAAAGGAGTGAGACAGGGTTGTAGCCTCTCCCCGATGTTATTCAATCTGTATATTAAGCAAGCAGTAAAGGGAACAAATGAAAAATTCGGAGTAGGTATTAAAATCCATGGAGAAGAAATAAAAACTTTGAGGTTCGCCGATGACACTGTAATTCTATCAGAGACAGAAAAGGACTTGGAAGAACAGGTGAACGGAATGGACAGTGTCTTGAAATGAGGATATAAGATGAACATCAACAAAAGCAAAACGAGGATAATGGAATGTAGTCGAGTTAAGTCGGGTGATGCGGAGGGAATTAGATTGATGGTCGAAGTAGAGAGGATGTAAAATGTAGACTAGCAATGGCAAGGAAAGCGTTTCTAAAGAAGAGAAATTTGTTAACATCGAGTATAGATTTAAGTGTCAGGAACTTGTTTCTGAAACTATTTGTATGGAGTGTAGCCATGTATGGAAGTGAAACATGGACGATAAATAGTTTGGACAAGAAGAGAATAGAAGCTTTCGAAATGTGGTGCTACAGAAGAATGCTGAAGATCAGATGGGTAGATCACATAACTAATGAGGAGGTATTGAATAGAATTGGGGAGAAGAGGAGTTTGTGGCACAACTTGACAAGAAGAAGGGACCGGTTGGTAGGACATGTTCTGAGGAGTCAGGGGATCACTAGTTTAGCATTGGAGGACAGCGTGGAGGGTAAAAATCGTAGAGGGAGACCAAGAGATGAATACACTAAGCAGATTCAGAAGGATGTAGGCTGCAGTAAGTACTGAGAGATGAAGAAGATTGCACAGGATAGAGTAGAATGGAGAGCTGCATCAAACCAGTCTCAGGACTGAAGACCACAACAATAACACAAGTGGAAAGAGATTGCAAATACGAATTACAGCCTTTGCACATGAAAGCATAATACGAAACTATATCATGGATATGGCCAATTACTGTGAAAATGGTTAATGACTTAAAGAAAGATCCCCGGAAAAGCAAGAACGAACACCAATATCTCGCCAGAGTGCACGATGGGTGCAGTTAGCTGGCTGTGAATGTTAAATGTGCACAATGAAGCACTGATGCGGATTAAGTAGCTTCGTGTCCCCTTGCCTCAATGGCAGCATATACGGTACATGATTACTACTCTTGAACAGTTCGAGTGCAAAAGATGGCTCAATAGCGGCCGGAAACTCTGAGCCCAGTTCATCCTCTGTATTTTGTTCTAAGTTGGAGAATCCCTCTATGCGAATGTCTTCTACAGTTGCCCATTGAGAAGTGCATTCTCGACAGTGTCCCTGAAGCAAGTGCTTCTGACTTAACTTTATGAAACGTGGACGATTCTGCCAGCATCAGAATCTCGTCCGCCAAACGCAGGACATCATGCAAATTCCAGCCAATAATAATGTTATAAATTAGTTTCGCAGTTTCCTACTCTCACGGATTTTGTCATGGTTAACCAATGATGGTATGGTTTGGGACACAAGGCAGAAAATCTCTTCAACTACGTAACAGATTTGCAACCACGATCAACAAAAAGCTGTAGGTATGCAGAGGTAATCCCCCTACTACCAAAATAATTGTTGTGAGCCATTCAGAGGATTTGAACAAACATTCCTGCACAGCACAGCAGCGTCTAATGACTGGTCCTGTGATCCGAAGTCGGAGTTTTCATCTGGCCTTCAGATCTTATCTAGCTAAAAAGTATTCTTTTTTGTTTCTCAAACAATGCAGTTTTTATGGAATGCATTACAGCCTCTACTACACTCATGTGCAGACACAGGAGACTGCCGTTTCTTTGGTCTATATCTTCTTGGAGACAACTTTCAGCAACAAACAAGTTTATGATACTACAGTCCTTCTAATATAACTTCCCTGTCATGAGCTAGCTGATGAAAGCTCCCAATACTGCAAAAATAGCGGGTCTCTCGTATCATATTAAAACAAAAGAGAAGAAGAAGTAGTCAGAAGTGCAATCACTGGCAGCAGTAAATACTAGCTGCAGTTTTCTTGCAGTGTTACGGAGCTGACAATACCGACTGCTCGTAACCGCGTAATATATTACAAAAATAACCTACATGGCAGTTTGGCATAAACTCATCCTCAACCCTACTAGCAGGCGTGGTTGTGGTGTGCTAGTCCCGTAGAATATTTTTTTATAGCTAGTTATATGTACACCGAAATTGATTACAGATGGCGTCCAACTCTCAGTATTTTTTGTTTTTGTTTTTTCAAAATGGCAAATTGCAAGTGCGTCAAATGTGATTGAAATTACCCCAGATGTTCCAAAAATATATAGGTTTACATATTTTGCTCCGTTGCAACCCCTTTCCTACCCTTAGGGGATCTTGCGAAACACAACTTGCTCTGTTCTTCCATGAGATCCACATTGCTGTAGGCATCGGGGCTCAGGTTGATGCCGTGTTTCCTGATTTCAGGAAGGCTTTTGACATTGTCCCGCAGAGTCGTTTAATGAAAAATATACGATCACAGCGAGTATAGGACCAGATTTGTGACTGGATTCAAGTGTTCCTTGGAGACAGAATTCAACACGTCACTTTCAACGAGGCAAAATCGACAGATGTAAAGGTAACTTCAGGAGCACCTCTAGGACGTGCGATAGGATCATTGCTGTTTACAGTGTATATTAATGATATAGTAGAAAATGGCGGAATCTCCATGAGGCTATTCGTAGATTATGCGGTCGTCTATAAGAAAGTAGCAATGCCAGAAGACTGTAACAATTAGGACCTACAGAGGACTGGTGAATAGGCAGGGAATGGCAGGGGACTCTGAACGTAAATAAATGTAACACACTGTGAATACTTTATTATATTTTTTAATTAATTTATTTATTTAAGGAGATTCTCTGCTTCTTATCTGTTTTTGGTATTTTTAGTTATGAATTCCTGTGGTTTTATTTAGGATTTAGCTTCAGTCTTTTAAAAGCTAAAGAATATAAGACTTTGGTTTTAAATACCACAGGAGAGCCAGATATATGTCCCGCAGCGTCGATCTCGCTAATACTCCTCGTCGGAATTGCTCCACCTGAAATCTCTAAAATGTTTATTTCGCCACGAAAATCGTTCGGCACAACTAGGTGCTGTGTTGTATGATGCGTATGGATTGATGTGTCTAACTTTTTTTATCAACGAAACGTTTATTGCTTCTGAGACATTCTCTCGAAGAATATTGAACGTGAAAAGATACAGGCTCGCACCATCATTCCACACTGCACCTCCGATTGATCTACGTCTCGTGATATCTGAAGAATATTTGTCAAATCTTTTATAATTTGATAAATACTCACCTTGAATGCGTATTATTTTCTTGAATTTGTTTATTGTGCCATCGACTAACTAAACATTCACAATGGAGCTTAATGGCGTCTCATAACAATAGCAAAATCTTTCCAACATAAAACACGTCTGATCTCTGTAATCGCTTAACACCGAGTCCTCAAATATATCTTTGGTTACTTATTCTAGAGAGATGCGTCCGTAGCACGGTACGTCCAATTCTCGCAGGCATCTCATACTACTCTCGGGATTAATAATTCGCCGCAGCTGAGTCCAACTGTGAATCCAGTTACAATCTATTACAACACGAAGGGTTGGGCATGTAGTAGTATACATCTACACTGTTGATGACGTATTTCTGCATACAACACGAAGGGATAGGCATTCAGTACTAGAGATGGACAAAAAGTGAAACATGAAATGGGCAAAAAGTGAAACATGAAACTGTTTAGAAACAAATGAAGCAGTACAATGTAATGTTTCGATACGTTGTTTAGAAACAGTGAAACAATTTGTGTTTTGTAATCTACTAATCCTACACAATTTATCATCTTGAATGTCTACTGTATAAGTATGTCCATATAAACACAAATGAGGTGCGAGAGCGTTAATCATATCGCAGAAAGTATGAAACTATCACTTTGGAGTCTTGGCAGTTTCGTGTTTCCTGCAGCAAATGCACAGCTTTCGTGTCGTTTGACTTTCATACTTTTCATTTGGCTGAGGACAGCCATAGCTGAAGACAGAAGAACCACCACGAACGGAGCTGGTAGCTAACTGCAGAAACATCGGATATGCTACTGGGATTCCCACATTCCGTTAGTATGGATAATATACCCATCCTGCTAATTTCCATGCACACAAAGGAAATCATTGTGGATAATAGGCATAGTGACTATGGACTCACAAATAACGCTAAATACTTCGAATAAATAATAAAATATAACAAAAAAATTTTGTCTTTCAAGGTGTTTCGAACCGTTACTATAAATTCACCATGCTTCCCAACCCTTCCCGTTCACCATTACACTATCAGTGATACGTCAAACAGATTGCTTGCAATTATACCTACATCAAATTAATGTATATGTCTAATAACTGTCAATCTACGCCTTTTTTTATTCAAAATGTTGTAGGCTTACTTGCGTTTCTTAATATGATTATTGCACATGAACAGAGAAGCGCATGTTATAAAAAAAGTGTAATTTAACTAAATGATTTTCACATATTTATTATTTTCAGTGTGAATAGTATGCGTTGTTTTATTGTTTTGTTAGTGTTTCTAAAGCAGATGTTACGCCATTTCGGAATAGGACAGTCAGTTAGAAACGAAGCTTTATTTTCGGATATCTTAAGCTTGATGCTATTTGTTGCCAAAAAGATTTCGACACTCTTGAAAGTGTTTCATGAAGTGGTATGTTGTGTTTCAGTACCTGTGCCGAGCCCGAACGTCGTCCGACACAGAGCGGAATGAAACATCCCTGTTTCGATACAATTAGTCCGTTCCAAGCACAGGTGGACTGAAACAGCCTTATTTTGAAACAACGATACAGTTTCTGTGTCTGGCTCGAGATCGAATCTGGTCCGGTTATCCGAGACAGGGGCGGAATGAAACACCACTGTTTCAAAACAGTGAACCACAGCCGTTCCGAGACACTGAAACAGTTCCACGTATCGATACACTGTATCGAAACATAGAAACAGTGGCCAAGTCTATTCAGTACTATACAACTACACTATTGGTGACATATTTGTTTATAATATTAAATATTCAGGAGTGTGTACCTGGAGCGGCTTTAAGTGTAAGTAAATTAGTTGAATATTCAGGAGTGTTTACATGGAGCGGCCTTAAGGGTAATAAAATTAGTTGCAGGACTGAGGTTCGTATGTAGAATCTGAAGGAAATGTAAATCATCCACTAAATACTGGCTAACAATGCGCTTGTTCGACCAATTCTTGAAAATAGCTCGTAATTCTGGGGCCCTTATCAGGTAGGACTGAGAGAATAGATAAAGCAGAGCAAATGAACAGCGGCGCGCTTCCTCACGGGATAGTTAGTCGGCGCGAGAACGTTGCAGAGATACTCAACGAACTCCAGTGGCCTTGCGCATCACGGAGAGGTTCATTATCGAAATTCCCAGAGAGTACGTTCCGCGAGGAGTCGTACAACGTATTACTTCCTCCCACATACATCTCGCGAAATGACCGCAACGAGAACTACGGAGAAATTAGAACTAATACAGAGGTTTACCAATAATAATTGTTCCCACTCATCATCTGCGAATGAATCAGGGACAGTGGGACCAGTTAGTGGTATCTGAAGTACCCTCTGCCACACACCTCCAAGTGGCTTGCGGTGTATTGATGCAGATGTAGGGCTGTGTTATCATCACGGTACATTTCGCAGTTGGCAAGTGCTCAAATGGATGACTTCACACTTTTCATGATTTATAATCAATTTCCAATTTTTGCATCATACGGATATTCGTCTACATCATTTTGAAATTCGTTTTGATCATCTGATGACTTTAAATGACGGTGGATGACAGCATCATCTGCAAACAATCTGGCCGGCCGCTGTGACTGAGCGGTTCTAGACGCTTCAGTCTGGAACCGCGCTGCTGCTACGGCCGCAGGTTCGAATCATACCTCGGGCATGGATGTGTGTGACGTCCTTAGGTTAGTTAGGTTTAAGTAGTTCTAAGTTCTAGGGGACTGATGACCTCAGGTGTTAAGTCCCATAGTGCTCAGAGCCATTTGAACCATTTTTGATTTCAGTTGATTGATGATGGGAACGAGAAAACTATGTGCATTCATGTTAATAGGAAACTACTGATCATTTGGAGGCGTTGAGTTACTACTGGTATGTTACGTCAGTCACTTTGCTTCTATTGCTATTTTTACTATTTTCGATTACATATAGTTATTTAAAACGAAGAAGATTGCGCCTGTTTTGTTCCAAGAATAAGATTTTCCGGACACCTCTGACCTGGTGTGCGCTATATATGTAATGAACGTATGTTCACTTATCTAAACATAATTCGAGTCTAAATCTGGGGCATGACAACTATGCACTCGTATTTTCCCTTTCTTCGACTATACTAATCTGTATCGAAATCAATATCTTGTGCTCTTGCTGATCATATGCCTTCTATGGTCGCAGCTTCCATCCTAAATCTCAAAATGGACCCGACTCTCCGTTTCAAAAGTAAGTCAACATCTTGGCAGGAAAATTAGAAAATTTATTGAAATTCACACTTAAATAGTTCATACATTAAATATTCAGATCGAACAATACAAATCTTAGAAACAACATGCTCAGGTGAAGGTAGTCTGTCATTTTTGTTTCATTTTTCTGTTCCGGTCTAAAGCAGTGTACCAGCAAAGTTGCAGGTATGTGCTATACGCTACTAACATTGTATCTTCCATGTTAACATGCCGAGCCCATGAAGATGCGGGATAGAGAGCAGGAGAAAGGAGAAAGAAAATGATCCCCAAATAAGTAGAGCAGCGACTTCTTAATGCCGTTGCTAGCAACTACTTTTAGCTTTTGGATAAGTGGTGAGAACGTTTCTTGTGACTAATCGCTACGTATTATTGTCATGATGGTTTTCTGTCCGCTTTGTGCATGTTGCCATCGATGTTCTGGATTTTGGACACATCTTCTGTAGGATTAATGTAGTTGTATAAGAACCGTGTAAACTGTCACCAGTTTGTGAATTTTGAGGTAGCTCTGGAGGACAGGTACCTTTAGTAACGTAGGCTAAAATAGGAGGACGATAAGAAGACAAGTTATATGTTGAGTCAGTTTTGGTTATAAGTACAGGGTTCTGAGTATCATAATGTCGACAGCATTTCATCTTTGGTTCCTAGGCCTAGAAATGTGTATCATGTTGCATGGGACACATGGAGCAAGTTGTGTTATGCCTATGATGTCCATTAGAAGAAAACTTTTTAGATTTTGTCAATATTGGAGTTCTACATTTGCAGTTTGGAGTTCAAGTCCCTGTTGAGAACGACTTTTCGATATGCCGAATATTTTCTCAATGTTTTCTTGATCAACTGTCTGTTTCAACTTAAGTATGTAGTTATAAGCTGTATATACCTTACGTTTTGTTTATTGTTAGAGCAGTGGCAATATACACACATCAAAAAAAGTTTTGCATCAACTCGGTTCCGAGAGTTCCGGAACCTGTACACAAAATTGGAATAGATATCAACATAAATATCATTTCCACCCTCTTTATTGCTCATGAAAACAACACACTGCAGGCTGTACCACCATACAGCGAGACCTTCAGAGGTGGTGCTCCAGATTGCTGTACACACCGGTACCTCTAATACCTAGTAACACGTCCCCTTGCATTGATGCATGCCTGTATTCGTCGTGGCATACTATCCACAAGTTCATCAAGGCATTGTTGGTCCAGATTGTCCCACTCCTCAACGGCGATTCGGCGTAGATCCCTCAGATGGTTGGTGGGTCACGTCGTCCATAACGGCCCTTTTCAATCCGTCCCAGGCATGTTCGATAGGGTTCATGACTGGAGAATATGCTGGCCACTCTAGTTGAGCGATGTCGTTATCCTGAACGAAGTCATTCACAAGATGTGCACGATGGCGGCGCGAATTGTCGTCCATGAAGAAGAATGCCTCGCCAATATGCTGCCGACATAGTTGCACTATCGGTCGGAGGATGGAATTCACTATCGTACAGCCGTTACGGCGCCTTCCATGACCACCAGCAGCGTCCGACGGCCCCAAATAATGCCACCCCAAAACATCTGGGAACCTCGTCCTTGCTGCACTCGCTGTGTCTAAGGCGTTAAGCCTGACTGGGTTGCCTCCAAACACGTCTCCGACGGCCGTGCGGTTCTAGGCGCTTCAGTATGGAACCGCGTGACCGCTACGGTCGCAGGTTCGAATCCTGCCTCGGGCATGGATGTGTGTGATGTCCTTAGGTTAGTTAGGTTTAAGTAGTTCTAAGTTCTAGGGGACTGATGACCACAGATGTTAAGTCCCATAGTGCTCAGAGCCATTTGAACCATTTGAATCATCTCCGACGATTGTCTGGTTGAAGGCATATCCGACACTCATCGGTGAAGAGAACGTGATGCCAATCCTGAGCGGTTCATTCGACATGTTGTTGGGCCCATCTGTACCGCACTGTATGCTGTTGTGGTTGCAAAGATGAACCTCGCCATGGACGTCGGGAATAAAGGTGGGCATCATGCAGCCTATTGCGCACAGTTTGAGTCGTAGCACGACTTCCTGTGGCTGCACGAAAAGCATTATTCAACATGGCGTTACTGTCAGGCTTCCTGCGAGCCATTACCCGTAGGTAGCAGTCATCCGCTGCAGTAGTAGCTCTTGGGCGGCCTGAGCGAGGCATGTCATGGACAGTTCCTGTGTCTCTGTATCCCCTCCATGTCCGAACAACATCGGTTTGGTTCACTCCGAGACGCCTGGACACTTCCCTTGTTGAGAGCCTGTAATGCCCCAAAATTGAAAAGTAGTGTGAGTGGTATATGTATGTGTCATTACGTGCGTAAGTCGCCTCAATTTATTATCAAAGTGTCAATTTCGATATATAAAAATGGGTTGCTAATTTTATTTGTATTTGCTTCTGAAAATGTTGTCAAAATTATGTTGTAGAAAGAGCATATGCAGCCGAGCATGTCGCGGCCAGAGATGTCACACAACCGCAACGATAGCAGCAGCGTGGCGCGCGGCAAAGGTATCGACTGATGCGCAGCTGGCCGCTATTGAAGAGGAACGAAAGCATCTAATAATGAAAGCTGTGGAAACGAGACAATTAACGTGACATGTTTGTTTGTTCAAAAATTCTGGTTCTTGGTTTTGTCCCTTGTTTCAAGAGGAGTTACCGTTGAGATCTTGTGTATAGAGTTACATTTGAGACATCGGGGAGTTAGTCACCATTGAGGTCACGGGGTTTTGGAGTTGGCGCTCGAGTGATTTAATGTCGGATTTGGCCTTCTAAAGTTATTAGTTGAACTAGTAATGGGATTATGGCCTATATGGGAAGTTATATGTAATTATTGCGCGAGGTGTATTGTTCGCAATCGGTAGTGGGATGTGCGATGATATTTGGAGTTTTCTTTAAAAGAGTAACGCCTTGTGAGACACTCTAAGAGATTAGTTTTTTTCGCATTTTCATGTGATTAGTGGTAGTGTAAAGTTTGGTCAAGCTAACCTTGGAGTTACTCGCAATCAGGCGTTACGTATCTCGTGCTAAGGGGAGGTTCTTTTCAGTCTTGATTGTGTGTATTTGGTATCGCCTTCACGCGAAGACTTTGTGTGTGATTGGTTTAATAAGGGTAAGCACAAAGGTACATGTGCCGTTGCCGCTTGTGTAATATGGATTTGCTAAAGCCTTGGCGTGAGTGTGCGACTGTATTCGTTGTAATTGTGGGGAAGTCCTAAGGCAATAGAATCCCCAGCTGAAAGAACTCTCAAATTGAAGTGCGGTCTGTGATTGTCGTGTAATTATTGTGAGAACGGACGTCCTAGTTTGATTAATGTAAACGAGAGAACCAATCTGTGACAGATACTTTGTGACACACGAGAATTGGTGTAATAGTAATTTTCCATTCGACGAAACTGACAGAACCAAGACCAATTAACTGAGTAGAGCACGATAATTATCTCTTTGAAATTGTGAGTGCTGAGTGTTTTTAATTTGGTATGAGGGTCCGCGTATGTCAACGCCTGAATCGGGAGAGATTTGCTTTGATTTGTGTTAGTATTAATGATACTTTAAAGTGGCGGTGACGCTTAGGTTTTTTGTTTCTTTTTTTACTAGCTTCCGCTTAGTGGGGAAGTAGTTTACCACCAGCACTCACGCCTGACGCAACTTTGTGGAGACATTGAAAATTAGGAAAATGGCTCAATAAAATGATGCTCAGGCCCTGTGCATGATAAAGGAAAAAATTGGTGTCTTGTGTTATTAATCTCCCCCCCCCCCCCCTCCCCCATACAACATAACTTGAAAATACGATAACAGAATCTTTGAATCTCAAGAAGTAAAAAGGTTAAAGATTATGTAGTGAATCAAAACGGTGAAGTACAAGCAGGACAAAGGATATTAAAGTGAAAGATAAGTCACACTGAGAGTTTGTTACGATAATTACGTTAAGTTCGGCTTAAAGTATATGAAAGAGGTTTTTGTCTGACTGTTTAAATGATAAAAAGTGGAAAAGTTAAGTTATGGGGAATTAATAAACTATGAAGGTTGTGGCATAACCATTATCATTGATAGAGCGCAAATAGCGTTATCAATTGTGTGTGTTCGTAAAAAGAAATAAGTAAGGATAGAGCTGCAGTGCAGTGACTGTGTAGGATTAATAATCTCTGACTAGCAACGCTCAGTCAACACGTAAAATTACATCGCTGGGGTACTCTTACGAAAATTAAACTAACTGAAACTGGTAGCTAAGAAAGTTCAGTCTAGATTGGTTGCTTCAGTGGGGTTCTATTAAAAGGAACGCTTAAACTCCACGTTGGATAGTCTTCAAGCTGAGAAAAAGATAAGATAAATCCAAGGTATCAGCGTTGGAGTGTTGGATTACGTTTAAGCGAGGTTTCCGATCACTTTGCTGTGAAGTGTGGCACACCGCAGTGAGTTGGGTTTAACTGACTTAAGTAACACATCCTAATCAGACTTGTAGTTTCTGCTTGATTCCATCGACTAGTAGATTACTTTTGGTGTTAGCTTGCTGTTCGAACCTGTAAAATCTTGTGATAGTCGGATGCGTTAATTTAAATTTTCAATCGGGAGCTAACACTAGCCGATAAAACCAGAACCCGTTTGTACTAGTGGTGGTCCAGTTGCATCTTCGGCGGTAGCTATTGTGCGAGTGGTAAGCATTTGGTTAAACTTTCCATCCTCACAACTACTTGCAGATAGCTGATATAGTACACGGCGTTGCGGAACTCTATGAGTCTATGGTGTCGCTACGCTTTTTAATACACTTGATATCTCTGTGTATCAGTGCCATCCCACCCAGGTTTGACACTCTGGTAAATAGTAGTCACTTTAGCAGATGTTGTTGGCTAGCGCAGTAAATACAGAGTGATTCAAAAAGAATACCACAATTTTAAAAATGTGTATTTAATGAAAGAAACATAATATAACCTTCTGTTATACATCATTACAAAGAGTATTTAAAAAGGTTTTTTTTTTCACTCAAAAACAAGTTCAGAGATGTTCAATACGGCCCCCTCCAGACACTCGAGCAATATCAACCTGATACTCCAACTCGTTCCACACTATCTGTAGCATATCAGGCGTAACAGTTTGGATAGCTGCTGTTATTTCTCGTTTCAAATCATCAATGGTGGCTGGGAGAGGTGGCCGAAACACCATATCCTTAACAAAAGAAAAAATCGCAGGTGGTAAGATCAGGGCTTCTTGGAGGCCAGTGATGAAGTGCTCTGTCACGGGCTGCCTGGCGGCCGATCCATCGCCTCGGGTAGTTGACGTTCAGGTAGTTATGGACAGATAAGTGCCAATGTGGTGGCGCTCCATCCTGCTGAAATATGAATTGTTGTGCTTCTTGTTCGAGCTGAGGGAACAGCCAATTCTCTAACATCTCCAGATACTGTGGTCCAGTTACAGTAGCACCTTCGAAGAAAAAGGGACAAAAAACTTTATTGGCTGAAATGGCACAGAAAACGTTCACCTTAGGCGAGTCACGTTCATACTGAGTTGTTTCCCGCGGATTATCAGTGCCCCATACACAGACATTGTGACGGTTGACTTTCCCGTTAGTGTGGAAAGTTGCTTCATCACTAAACACAATCTTTGAAACGAAAGATTCATCTGTTTCCATTTGAGCAAGGATAAAATCACAGAAATCGATTCTTTTAATCTTAACAGCTGCAGACAGTGCTTGAACCAATTTCAGACGATAAGGTTTCATAACTAACCTTTTTCGTAGGACTCTCCATACAGTTGATTGTGGAATTTGCAGCTCTCTGCTAGCTCTGCGAGTCGATTTTCCTAGGCTGCGAACAAATGCTTGCTGGATGCGTGCTACATTTTCATCACTCGTTCTCGGCCGTCCAGAACTTTCCCCTTTGCACAAACACCCATTCTTTGTGAACTGTTTATACCAACGTTTAATACACCACCTATCAGGAGGTTTAACACCATACTTCGTTCGAAATGCACGCTGAACAACTGTCGTCGATTCACTTCTGCCGTACTCAATAACACAAAAAGCTTTGTCTTGAGCGGTCGCCATCTTAGCATCAACTGACGCTGACGCCTAGTCAACAGCGCCTCAAGCGAACAAATGTACAACTAAATGAAACTTTATAGCTCCCTTAATTCGCCGACAGATAGTGATTAGCTCTGCCTTTTGTCGTTGCAGAGTTTTAAATTCCTAAAGTTGTGGTATTCTTTTTGAATCACCCTGTATAATTTAACAGACACACCACCACCGAGGGGCAGTACAAGCCCTTCCTGGCACAAAGTAACAATGAGGACGCGATCGAACCGCGGTATTGACCGTCTAGTCATGGTTGAACTACACACAACACGAATTGTGTACCTCCTTCCTGGTGGAAAGACTGGAACTGAGCGACTGTCGGACCCTCTCCGTCTAATAAGCGATGCCCATGCATGGCTGTTTACATCTTTGGGAGGGTTTAGTGACATCTCTGAACAGTCAAAGGGACTGTGTCTGCGGTAAAAATCCACAGTCAACGTCTGTCTTCAGGAGTTCTGGCAACCGGGGTGATGTAAAACGTTTTTTAATGTGTGTACATCGCATTCAATATTACGACTCATTACTTCATACAAGTACATCTCATTGGCGAGTACGTAAATGATTAAAGCTTCAATTCTCTGTGACAAGTAGAACGACCACCATAGTGCATTAGTGGTATTCGTACTTAGAGCTGTTCCCAGGCCTGGAAAGATATAAAAGTGGCGTGAACAGCGTCACATGTTGAGGGAACTTAGTGAAGGACATGGAGATGCCGCGCACTCGTATAAAACAGCGTTATCAGCGCGTGACGCAGCTTGAAAAGGACCTTATTGCGGGTCTCCATCTGACTGGCTGGTCTAATCGTCCAGTATCAAGATTTCTGGGGAATACAGCTGTGTCAGCGGCCCGACGCTGGACTGCATGGGAACGTGAGGGCAGGTATATCAACCACATCTTACCACCACAAGGGAGGCTCAACGTACTGTGTACCAAGATCATCGTCACCCTTCACACCTGCGCCTGCCATCCGAGAACAGATAATGAACGCCCGGGAACAGTCTCTGTCATCGGACACCATCTGTCGGAGACTAGCAGCGGCTGGAGTAGCGAATTAACATCCCAAGCGTGGGCTGCCATTAATAGCACAAGACCAAACGGCTGCATTTGGAGTGGTGTCATGATCGGGAAGCATGGGCGTTGAAGAATGTTGGCGCATTGTGTTCAGTGCTGTATTGCGGTTCTGCACTACCCAAAATGACCATCATCATAGAGTATGGCGGTGACCTAAGGAGAGGTCCCATTCTTCCAATGTTTTGGAGAGGCACTTGGTGTTATGATGTGGGGAGCGATCGGGCGCGATGCAGGTTACTGTTCGTAGTGACTGAAGGAACTCTGGCAGCACAACCGTACGTCATGGACATACTGCGTCCTCATGTGTTACCTCTCATGCGACAACATCGTGCTGCCATTTTTCAGCATAACTATGCTCATTCACACATGGCAAATGTCTCTACGAACTGGCTGGCTGATGCTGAATTACTGCCTTTGATGGCAAAGTCCCTGGATCTGTCCCCGAAAGAATATTTATGGGACCTTCTGGAACGTCGACTCCGTCCTAGTGCCAGCATTCAGAATATCAACGACAAGTTACAACAGTTGTGAGCCAGTTTGCCTCAGGAGAGGATCCAATCTACATCTACATCTACATCTACATCCACACTCCTCAAGCCACCTGACGGTGTGTGGCGGAGGGTACCTTGAGTACCTCAATCGGTTCTCCCTTCTATTCCAGTCTCTTGTTCGTGGAAAGAAGGACTGTCGGTATGCCTCTGTGTGGGCTCTAATCTCTCTGATTTTATCCTCATGGTCTCTTCGCGACATATACGTAGGAGGGAGCAATATACTGCTTGACTCCTCGGTGAAGGTATGTTCTCGAAACTTCAGCAGAAGCCCGTACCGAACACTGAGCGTCTCTCCTGCAGAGTCTTCCACTGGAGTTTATCTATCATCTACGTAACGCTTTCGTGATTACTAAATGATCCAATGGTTTTATGATGTCCTTCCCAACCAAATCAGTTCGTACATCCAGTCCAAAGTGGATGCAACGTTATACCGATAAGTGGACTCGTACTGCCAAGTTCTTTGATTCAGTTTTGAAGCCACTGAAGTAACATCACATATCCTCTCAACCCATGAAGTTTCATTCCGTTTCCTCCTCCCCTTTCTGGTGCTTCACTTTTTTTTGTCAGACGGTGGATTTTTTTTCCAACACAGCGACGAGAACACCCTACTTCTTATCAGTGGCGTAGCGTGGTTGTAAAGGTTGGGAAGACTCTGCAGTTATTACAGGGAGACAAAATGGTACAATAAACAATAATTTAAACAAATGAAACAAAATGCATCAAATAAAACAACAACAACAACTACTACTACTACTACTACTTCTACCACTACCACCGCCACTAATAATAATAATAACTAACTGTTTCAAGAAATGATGACAAATTTGTAGAACTCCAGCAGCAAGAGAAGAAGCACTTATATTTTCTTGTACACAAGTGCAATTCGTCTGTCTTTTCTTTCCACGAGTAAGTCTATAACTCGGTCTACAAAGATCTGATCACTGGATAGCTCTCCAAACAGTGTCTTTTCTATTGCTAACGTGCTCAATCACGACTACCGGATGTTGGACATTGAATTCTTTAAATACTTTTTCACTCGTTTAAGAGTACTTATGATTCGTTCAATGCTTGCTGTAGTTGCGGGTAGGGTCAAAAGCAAACGCAGGAACTTAGTTGTTTCTTCATAAACGGAGTCTAAATCATTGTTGACAATGTACCTTAAGAGGATTCTTGGAGATGTTTTTTCTCATCAATATATATGTTACACAGTTCGTTTTCAAGTTGTTCTTGTTTGAAAAAAGGGTACTGTTCTAATAATTAAAGCAGTCTCAACTTTGGGAATTCTTTTTGATAGTTCGGGAAACACTTTTCGTTCAAAAGTTCAACAAACTGAATTTGGGGAATGTCTTGAAACCTTCTTTCCATCTGAACAATTTGCAAATGCAGTGTCTCGTAAGTTAGTGCCCTGAGAGATGTCTTTTTGACTGTCAGAATGATAAGTTGCCATTCAAACACAAGCTGCATTTAATGCATTCATCAACGAATGTTTCCGTTCTTAATTGTCGTAAGTTTCTCAAAACGGTTCTTATTTCGTCGTGCAAGCAGTTATACTGACAGATTTTGACTGAAGAACATTAAAGAGATGATCAACATAAACAAAGCACCCTCGGTAGAAGCGAAGCAAGTAGACAAACGTAGGATCATCCATCCGTCGTTTCATTCACACAGCACAGCTCAAAGATTCTGGGTCCCACTGAGAGTCTGTATCATCAAATAGATAATTAAAAACACTATATAGCCCTGAGAAATGACTAAATGTTGCTGAAACTGCCCTGGAACGAAAGTTCCAGCGAGTGCTGCTTGCATATGGCAGTTTAAATCCTTTCTCAATTAGCAATACAGTCCGTTTTGATGAACTGCTGAAAAACGAATGAAATGCAGTAAGATCACTTACAAACATGCGTACATGTCGTATGAGTTTGGAGGCATGTAACAGTACCAAATTCAGCTGGTGTGCGTAACAAAGAATAAACAGCGCATAGCGACAGAACTGCTTCACCAATTGTACCGTAGTAATCTTTCTCTGCCCGCCATTGCTGAAGCGCCATCATATGTATGACTAACCACTTTTCCTTCCACATTCCATTCTTTCAATACTGCATGAATAATGTTTGACAAACCTTCAGCAGTTTTATCTCCAGAAACATAGTAAAATCCAACGAATCTTTCCCCAATTTTGTCTGCAATATAGCACCTGAATATTACACTCATTTGACTCTTGCATGACACGTCTAATGTTTCATCAGACTGAATCGAAATGAAATTGCAGTTCTGAATTTCAGATTTTATTTTCTCATTAACTGCGAGAGTTATCATTTCTATTACATAATTCTGTATATCTGAAGAAGTTCCTTTAAAGGTTGAAGATGGTGATAGATGGTCTCGGATTACCTGCTCTCCTTGAGCTAGTAAATACAACAATTCCAGATAGTTACATTTGTTGCTGGAGGATTTGCCTTCTCGATGACCGCGAAAGGCTAGTTCTTCTTTACAAAGAAATATTATTGCCGGAATAAGACGAGCCAATACTCTCCTGCTGGATGCAACTTGTTCGTTGTATTTTATTGCTGTCAGACGAGCGGCTTCAGAAAGGGCGTGCTCAATTCTACTTTTGCCTAACAACTGAAATGATTCTTTGTTCTGCAGGTGACGTTTTGATATTTGATGCTTTTGTGCTTTCCTGTCAAATTTCTTTATTGTAAAAATGCCCTCATTGCATCATTCCTTTTCACCACCAAACAGAAGATACGTATAACAATAAAATCTGTTATTAACTGCATTCGCAGTCAGCCAAGCATACTTTTCGTACCAGGCTGTCTGAAAAGTGCGTTTTTGTTTGGCTTCACTTAAAACTACAGAAGGTCGTTTGTTCTTCAATTCGCACTTTTTTCGTGCATTAATGTAGAAAAAGGCGTTTTTAATAAAAGTTCTATAAGGTGTTCAGTTGCTGGCTCACTCATGTTGGCGACACAACGCAAATATGCACTAAAATCACTCAAGAATGACTGTGAACACAAATCGCGCGACTGTTCACTTCCGTGCTAAAAAGCCAGCATAGATGCGCCATAGACTAGTCTCGACACCTGCTAGCAAGTGCAGCGCACCGGCCTTCGTGGGAGACGGGAAGTGGAGGGGGCGCAGGCGCACACAGCCAGGTAAAGGAAGGGAGGCAGAGACTGAGAGCAGTCTAGTCTCAAGCAGGCAAATACACCAATATTCAGGGCGGGCTACAAAACTGATGTCTTCGCACATTTAGTGCTCTTAGTAGAAAGTTGTTAATATTTTTGTTATGAATTACTGCTGCATCTTTTTTAAGCACGAATACAGGGGAGACTAAGTCTCAAAGTCTTCCCTCACGCTACGCCACTGCTTCTTATTTACATAGATATTTCAGTTAGGAATACTACTCGTAAATGTTCTTCGTTTTCGCTGATAAAGTACTAATACATTGTTTTTTTGTTAGTGTAAAGCCATTTGCATTATAAATGCAGGTACTTCAGCTCTGTTTCCGTCAGGATGTGATGGTCCTCCCAGGTCTGAGATACCTTAGAGCAGATCCTTCAGGAGTGCAAAAATTTTGTCTTGTGATCAATTGCTTGTAGTATCTTTGTTGCTGTTTTTCTGTAACTTGCATTATATTTGGTTTTGCGGTAAATTTAGCAGCATTTGCGACGCTGGTGCCTCAGTTTTGCTGCTTTCAGATTTTTTACCCTTTCCATACCGTTATTTCGGATTTCAAAGTGCGACGTGACTACACTCTCGTATGATTACACCCTACTGGTTATCTGCTGTTTGCTAGCGCCCGTTTTTCCAGCTGTCGGTTGCAGTAGAACTCCTGCAGGTCTGTTCCTTATTTAGATAAGTTCTATGAAGTGGTATGTTTGGAGAATCCTCTCCGAAATAAATTATTGTTTCATTTGCTTAAATATGTTTTGATGTGCAGTGCGTCCTTTTCATGACGGGGTAACTGACTTTCCTGTAGGAATGCAGGCACGTTAAACGTTTGTTTGGCTATGTCAGAAAGTAATACGACATTGAGTAGTTTGCCCGCAATAAACACTTTTGTAAGAAAAAGAAGAAAAATTGATTCACCTCATGTTAATCACCATATTCTCAAACTTGTAGTTTAATAGCATCATTTTGTGGTATCTGATATCTTCCTTACTGCTAAATAAATTGGTCCTGTGTAACATTTGCCTTATGGAACAGTGCACTGTTCACACAGTTCGACTTTGACAGCGGGAAAGATAAACCAGAGAGTATTTGGGAACATGCCACTGTATAATGTCCCAGAATAAAAGGGCATGCTAATTAGGCACAGTCAGGCAACTCTGATCCACCAGGTCTTCTATAAGGGTTCATTACCTATAATTTTTCTCCGCTAATGATGGCGGCTTATTCGACTGGCTAGGTTATGATACAGTATTATACTAAGAGTCTTTGGGATCGCTATTTACTACTTAATTCAAGTCACAAGTTGCAAACTTTCAGCGCCAAATTAACGACACATGTGGAGAGCTATCCAGATACTGCTAATGATCCATCTTCCAGGAACCTGTTTTTGATTTTGTTTCAGTACCATAAATAAAGAAGATAAATAATCAAAGATCTGACACTTTAAATAAAATGCAATGACTATCCGTCAGTTTAACTACAGCAGATCTTTAGCGAAAGGTGAACAACAAACAATTCTGGAGGCTAAACATTTTTATTAAACGTAAACGTGAGCGAAGAAAGTTGAATACTTCTATTCACAAATTTAAAAATGTACCTCAGTCCACCAGTTACTTGTAATCGTACTTTGCAGTCAGTCACTTCTTGTTATTCCATCCGCTATGAGGGCAACTTACATTGTTCAGTAACAGGATCTTCAATGAGAAACGTTCCTACTCTGTAAGAGGAGCCTAACTTATCAGAGAATGGTGGCTCCATCAGTGTATTCTTCCAGACATATTTCGGGCTGATAGTGAAATACGCGTGCAATTTCTATCACTGCTGCAAAGACGACACTTTGTCTCAAAGTGAGCTGATGATGAAAATGAGTCTTTCATTCCGTAGCGCTGTTCGCGTTGTTTTGAAACTTCCTGACAAATTTAGTCAGTGATCTGCATCAGTATTCGTATCAGAAATTATATTCGTGCCGTCTTTGCTCTGATTTTGACTGAGTTGTAGCAGATCACAAGGACAAAGTAAAAATGTCTCGTGCTGAAAATGGAAAATTATGTGCGTTACTACGAAAATATTTTTATTTTTCGACACAGTATCCTTCTACCTAAATGTAATTTATCCAAGATTACAGTTCTATTCTGAAGAACAGTTTTGGAATAATCGCAGAATACAGTACCCACCTTTTTCTTCAGTAGAATCAAAACTTTTTGCAGCCACTGATTTCATTAGATAAGTTAACTGTATGGAGGGGCGTGGGAGAGAGAGCGTCTCACTTCAAATCACTCAATTTTCTTTTAATCGAAGTACCTTTGTGGTCAGGTTGTCGTCTTGACAGAATTTTACAATTCAGATCTTATATCACATATTTTACATCCAGAGGAATCGTATTTCCCAGTTATTCCAAACTGTTTTCATCCTTTGCAAAGCAATGAATAAGAACAATTTTCTTTGTATCCCAGAGTATACTGGCCATGACTCTTATAACGGATGAAATCTACTTCACATTTCTCGTGAAGCGCTACGGTTTTTCTGCTACTGCTTTGATTGCAGTTTCGTTCTGGACGTGAAATGGTGCTCCCTGGTCTAATTCGCACGACAAGACATCGCCGTGCAAACTCGATTGAATTTCTTTTAAAGCGCTGTAAACATTGCTGAAAAATTTAGTTTTGCACTTAAACAGCAATCAACAAAATGCAGCGTCCATCATGTACAAAGGTCTCTCGCAACTATTTCTTCATGTTAAACCTGCCGTATTCTTTCTATAACCGTATGGTTTCAGCTGTTTCATGTATCCATAACCAATCTCTAATTACTGATCTACCTACGCCGTCTTGGTAAATTAGACCTACAATTACACAGTTTTGCACTGTCTCCTAGTCAACAAAATACGAACCTACAGGATATCAGATCTGCTGTGTCATTTGATAGAACAGTTTCTGTCAAACAGAACACAGCATGTGATACACAACGGACAGAATTCTTCAAACGTAAAAGTAACTTCTGTTGCAGATGAAGGGAATGTTACAGGGCTATTACTTTTCACAACACACGTAAATAATCTAGTGGATAAAGTGGGCAGTACCATGAGGCTTTCCGCGGACGAAGCTATTGGATACAAAGAAATCGCAACGCTAGAAAATAGTAGCGAAATGCAGGAAGACGTGCAGGGGTTAGACGCTTGGTGTATGGATTGGCAAGTGACCATCAACACAAACAAGTGTAACGTACTGCTCATATATGAACAGAAAAACTCTTTGTTGTATGGTTACACGATTGCAGAACAATCACTGGAAACAGTCACACCCGTAAAACACTCGTATGTAGGAGTATGAATACCGAACAGTTTAAAGTAGAGAGACCACATAAAATTACTGGCAGGTGCAACAGAAGCCAGACTGAAATTATTTGGAAGAATCCTCAGGAAATGTAGCCCGTCCACAAAGAAGGTAGCTTAGTATGCGGAAGCTTGGTTTGGTTTAGCGACGAAGCCTACTTTCATTTGGATGGATTCGTCAATAAACAAAATTGGCGCATTTGGGGGACTGAGAATCCGCTTATCGCGATCGAGAAGTCTCTTCACACCCAACGGGCGACTGTATGGTGAGGGGCTATATTAAAGACAAGGTTTACAGCAATTACCCCAAAACAATTGCCGAGCTGAAAACAGCCATTCAGGAGGTCATCGACAGAATCGATGTTCCGACACTTCAGCGAGTCATGCAGAATTTCCCTATTCATGTGCGCTACATCATCGCCAATGATGGCAGGCATATCGAGCATATCATATCCAAATATCTGTAGTGACGTTTACATGTTGAATAAAGTGTGTGCAGGCCGTAGTTTGTATCTAATTTACGTTATTTTTCATATAGCTGAATAATTGTGACCCTGTATATAAATAAGCCAATGGCCTTGCCGCGGTAGTACCACCGGTTCCCGTCAGATCACCGAAGTTAAGCGCTGTCGGGCTGGGCTAGCAGTTGGATGGGTGACCATCCGGTCAGACGAGAGCTGTTGGCAGGTGGGGTGCACTCAGCCCATGTGAGGCAAACTGAGGAGCTACTTGATTGTGAAGTAGCGGCTTCGGTCTCGTAAACTGACACATGGCCGGGAGAGCGGTGTGCTGACCACATGCCCCTCCCTATCAGCATCCAGTGACGCCTGTGGCCTGAGGATGACACGGTGGCCGGTCGGTACCGTTGAGCCTTCCAAGGCCTGTTCGGACGGAGTATATAACTAGGTATAGTTAGTTTGTAGGTCGTTGGTTTGTACACAGCTGTATGTATTCGTAGATCGTTGTTGCTTATAGCTGTATATATTCATATATAGTTGTATACATCTTGTATCTTAACAGAATGGTGTCCATTTAACATATCCTAAAATAGAGCACACAATTAACACCATGTGATCAAAAGTATCCGGACAACTGGCAGAAAATGACTTACAAGTTCGTGGCGCCCTCCATCGGTATTGCTGGAATTCAATGTGGTGTTGGCCCACCGTTAGCCTTGATGACAGCTTCCACTCTCGCAGGCATATGTTCAATCAGGTGCTGGAAGCTTTCTTGGGGAATGGCAGCCCATTCTTCACGGAGTGCTGCACTGAGGAGAGGTATCGATGTCGGTCGGTAACACCTGACACGATGTCGGCGTTCCAAAACGTCCCAAAGGTGTTCTATAGGATTCAGGTCAGGACTCTGTGGAGACCAGTCCATTACAGGGATATCATTGTCGTGTAACCACTCCTACACAGGCCGTGAATTATGAACAGGTGCTCGATCGTGTTGAAATATGCAATTGCCTTCCCCGATTTGCTCATCAACAGCGGGAAGCAAGAAGCTGCTTAAAACATCAATGTAGGCCTGTGCTGTGACAGTGCCACGCAAAACAACAAGGGATGCAAGCCCCCTCCATGAAAAACACGACCACAGCATAACACCACCACCTCTGAATTTTAGCCTTGGCACTACACACGCTGGCAGATGACGTTCACCGGGTATTCACCATACCCACATCCGCCATCGGATCGCCACATTGTGCACCGTGATTCGTCACTCCACACGAAGTTTTTCCACTGTTCAATCGTCCAATGTTTACGTTCCTTACACCAAGCAGGACGTCGTTTGGCATTTACCGGGTGTGATGTGTGACTTACGAGCAGCCGCTCGACCATGAAATCCAAGTTTTCTCATCTCCCCCTTAACTGTCATAGCACTTGCAGTGGGTCCTGATGCAGTTTGGAATTTCTGTATGATGATCTGGATAGATGTCTGCCTATAACACATCTTCAACTCTCGGCGGTCTCTGTCAGTCAACAGACGAGGTCGGCCTGTACGCTTTTTTGCTGTACGTGCCCCTTCACGTTTCCACTTCACTATGTCATCGGAAACAGTGGAACCAGGGATGTTTAGGAGTGTACAGACGTATGACACAAGTGACATCCAGTCACCTGACCACATTCGAAGTCCGTGAGTTCTGAGGATCACCCCATTCTGCTCTCTCACGATGTCTAATGACTACTGAGGTCGCTGATATGGAGTACCTGGCAGTAGGTGGCAGCACAATGCACCTAATATGACAAATGTATGTATTTGGGGGTGTCCGTATACTTTTGATCACATAGTGTATGTACTTCAATTGGCTCTCATAAAATATTGCTATCATCATCTCACAACGTAATAGTGTCCTCTATGTACATGTTTTTTATTTAGCACTCGCCCCCCGGTAATGTAAGGTCATAGCAAAGTTATATACTACGTACATAATTTTCAGGTATGTCCCCTAGTAGTCATGCGAAATGGATCTTTATTCACGTGTCTTCCTTTAGGAAATGCTCGTAAGTTAAACTTTTTACTAACTATATTTAAACTTATTATTAACTATTTACATATTTACACTCTTCTATCTTTTATCCCAGGCATCATGAAGTCACATGTTAACTGAATAATTTCTTCATATCTTTGTCTGTGTACATTCCTTTGAACTATCCAGATTTAGGTTATGCTAACAAATAGGATCCTGAATGTGGAATTTCCGTTATCAGGAGGGGTCCTGAATATAATATTTTCCACTCCTTGTTTATTTTTTTAACTACTAGATTTTGGATGCGTTCACAGCAGCATCTGATCTCCTACCTGGAATGTGAAAATCCAGTCTAAATTCTTGTCATACATGGCCTTCCTTTATTTGTACTTGTTCACTGAAAATAATCACAGCTCGTGTTAGTTTCTCTTTAAGTGAAATTTCACGCGCTGTTTACGTGACAAAGGTTTTGATCATTTGTGAAGTTCATTTTTCGCTAACCTTAGTTTGTTGTTGTTGTTGTGGTCTTCATTCCTGAGACTGGTTTGATGCAGCTCTCCAAGCTACTCTATCCTGTGCAAGATTTTTCATCTCCCAGTACCTACTGCAACCTACATCCTTCTGAATCTGCTTAGTGTATTCATCTCTTGGTCTCCCTCTACGATTTTTACCCTCCACACTGCCCTCCAATACTAAATTGGTGATCCCTTGATGCCTCAGAACATGTCCTACCAACCGATCCCTTCTTCTGGTCAAGTTGTGCCACAAACTTCTCTTCTCCCCAATCCTATTCAATACTTCCTCATTAGTTACGTGATCTACCCATCTAATCTTCAGCATTCTTCTGTAGCACCACATTTCGAAAGCTTCTATTCTCTTCTTGTCCAAACTATTTATCGTCCATGTTTCACTTCCATACATGGCTACACTCCATACGAATACTTTCAGAAATGACTTCCTGACACTTACATCAATACTGGATGTTAACAAATTTCTCTTCTTCAGAAACGCTTTCCTTGCCATTGCCAGCCTACATTTTATATCCTCTCTACTTCGGCCATCATCAGTTATTTTGCTCCCCAATAGCAAAACTCCTTTACTACTTTAAGTGCCTCATTTCCTAATCTAATTCCCTCAGCATCACCCGACTTAATTAGACTACATTCCATTATCCTTGTTTTGCTTTTGTTGATGTTCATCTTATATCCTCCTTTCAAGACACTGTCCATTCCATTCAACTGCTCTTCCAAGTCCTTTGCTGTCTCTGACAGAATTACAATGTCATCGGCGAACCTCAAAGTTTTTATTTCTTCTCCATGAATTTTAATACCTACTCCGAATTTTTCTTTTGTTTCCTTTACTGCTTGCTCAATATACAGATTGAAGAACATCGGGGAGAGGCTACAACCCTGTCTTACTCCCTTCCCAACCACTGCTTCCTTTTCATGTCCCTCGACTCTTATAACTGCCATCTGGTTTCTGTACAAATTGTAAATAGCCTTTCGCTCCCTGTATTTTACCCCTGCCACCTTTAGAATTTGAAAGAGAGTATTCCAGTCAACATTGTCAAAAGCTTTCTCTAAGTCTACAAATGCTAGAAACGTAGGTTTGCCTTTCCTTAGTCTTTCTTCTAAGATAAGTCGTAAGGTCACTATTGCCTCACGTGTTCCAGTGTTTCTACGGAATCCAAACTGATCTTCCCCGAGGTTGGCCTCTACCAGTTTTTCCATTCGTCTGTAAAGAATTCGTGTTAGGATTTTGCAGCTGTGACTTATTAAGCTGATAGTTCGGTAATTTTCACATCTGTCAACACCTGCTTTCTTTGGGATTGGAATTATTATATTCTTCTTGAAGTCTGAGGGTATTTCGCCTGTTTCATACATCTTGCTCACCAGATGGTAGAGTTTTGTCAGGACTGGCTCTCCCACGGCCGTCAGTAGTTCCAATGGAATATTGTCTACTCCGTGGGCCTTGTTTCGACTCAGGTCTTTCAGTGCTCTGTCAAACTCTTCACGCAGTAACCTTAGTTTATTACGTGTAAATCCTGTAGATGGGTGTGATAATTTATTAATTGAGTTGAAATGGAGCAATGTACTATATAAAGCGATGAAACTCTTTGGATATAGGTTCAACTCGACTTGTTTCTGAGTGAAACAGGGCTACTAAAATGTGTTTTACTTGTTGTGCTACGAGGAAGGTTTTCCATTTATGATTTGTAAAATATGATGCATTATCAGTTAATATGGCCTTAAGTGTACCTCTAGAAAAATATTCCTCTACTGTATTTCTAATAATTGTATCAGTTACAATGGTTTTCGTAGCATAAGCACATCAGATTTTGTGAAGACAATGTACTTAGGAATCAAATATTTGACAGCTTCTCTCCCTCAAGAACATGGTCCAGCTGTCAGGTGACACTAATTCTAGTGATTTCGTTGCAACGATAGGATGTAGTTTATTCAAGCGATACCGATTGCAGTGTCTGACCTACTGTCATATCATACATGTTTTTATTGCTCTTTGCATCTTCTGGAGCAAATTTGGAGAGTAACAAATTGTTCAAATGGCTCTGAGCACTATGCGACTCAACTTCTGAGGTCATCAGTCCCCTAGAACTTAGAACTACTTAAACCGAACTAACCTAAGGACATCACACACATCCATGCCCGAGGCAGGATTCGAACCTGCGACCTTAGCGGTCTCGTGGCTCCAGATAGCGCCTAGAACCGCACGGCCACTCCGGACGGCTGGAGAGTAATAGTATGACATAATTTTTCTCATTACACTTTTGTACTCGACAATGACCCCATGTTTGGTGTGTAAACTTAACATAATCTGTTACATAAACCTCAGGTACACAAATGTATACAGATGCACCAACAGTTCGATTCTGGCGCCCACCAATGAAGTAGCACTCCTTTGTATACTGTTTAATCTTAACTGGATTTCCATCTTCCTTGTTATTCAGTTTCTCTTTTACCTACCCCTCTAGAGGATCTTTTCCTTATAAATTTCCGATTTCTTGACACAGTTTAAAGTAAAGGGGTCTACAATTTTCGTCTTGTACTAATTAGATTTTGAAAGCTGAGGTCTGTTCATTTGGTGCTATAAATTCATTTAATCCTTGTGGGTGTCTATAAAGTGTATCGGTTATAATGTTTCATTCGTCTTTTATACATATATTATTTCAAAACTGAATTCCTGTATTAATAAGGACCAACAAGCAATTCGCTTATGTAATAACTTGTAAGTCAACAAGTCAACATAATAATTTTTGTTTGTCTTACACACAAAAAGTATTCAGACTACCGAAAGCCTCACACTATGGCTAATGCTTCGAGTTTGGAAGACGAGTGTGATCTTTCACACTCGGGGGTCTTCGGCTAGCAAAACTAATTATACATCTTGTGCTCTTTCCATCTACTTCTCTAGTATGAAACAGACAAG
Source organism: Schistocerca americana (assembly GCF_021461395.2). Taxonomy (NCBI): domain Eukaryota; kingdom Metazoa; phylum Arthropoda; class Insecta; order Orthoptera; family Acrididae; genus Schistocerca; species Schistocerca americana. The sequence goes on from NC_060125.1 coordinate 312,428,342, forward strand.
CACCGAGACACTGAAACGATACATCTGTGCTTAAGAAAAACTCTTGTGTCATGTCTGGATGATGTAATGTATTTGCATTTACTAAAATTTAGTTTATGGCCTGGAAGTTTCTTTGGCTTCTTCAGTCCATAATCATGTATTATTTTTCTTAACAGGTTCAGGAGGGGATCACTATTTAACAATTGTTTAGATACGAATTTCCTAAGGAATGAAGTTAGTCCCAGAAAAGCCTTCAATTGTTTTCTGTTCTGTGTTGTAGAAAAGTGTTTAATAGGATCAGGTGAAATGCCTGACTTTCCTATAATTGTAAAAATTAAATGCAAATATGCCTAGTATGATTCAGTTGATGTTAACTGAATTTTTACTCACGTGTTCCAAAGACGAGTACGTTCGTGAATGTCGTTCTCTGTAAATGTCTTGTTATATTTTTTAACTATTTATACTTTTACAAGATTCTTCTAATCACAATAAATATTTTCCGCTTATATATAGAACCGTTTTTCCATGAAATGAAAAATTGTTGGCATTAATACATCTACATTTGGACAATTATGGAAATTTATATTCACACAATGTTCATAGTTCTGTCTGTAAGAGGTCAAAACTCTCGCGTGATTAGAATAAAAGGCAAATAATTAGAAATTTATGTAGGTCCTGTGACGCACAAGCACCACTATACTGAAATTAATCAGTATAGATAATGATACACTGATGTGACTGACCTAGGAAAGTTAGACGTATGTTACAAAAATCATTACAATTGATTCCTGAGTCAATTTTGGAAGCTGTGTATTTCATTAAGGTGTGTAAAGCATCATGTATTTTCTTACGAATATCTTGCGCAGTGATTTTACTGACGCGCATTAGGACAATTCTTCTGACGTCTTTTTGTAGCCAAGATGTAGTACCTCTTCTTTCTTGACCGCGTCGCCTGGAATTTGAAATAATGAACATTTCTTGTTAACAATGCTTAATGAGAAAAACCGAACTTAATTTTCTTTCATTTGCAACTGAACTATTGCTATAAGTATAGTTGTGATATATTACAGCTGATGTCTTTATCATTTCCGTGATACAAAAACTTTTGTTTATTTTTCAGAAATGACTTTTGGTGTTGCAACATCACTATTGCTCACGAAAATAGCTAAATACTGTAATATAGAATTCATAATACTTCATCCACTAACATCTTTAAGCGACTACAGTGTAATATATTGTCTCTAAATAATTGTTCTCAGACGTAGAACGTTTACCCTCAAGGTACAGCAACTTTTTTTATTTTATAAAAGTAAAGGATAAAATGCTTATTTGTTTTTGTTTCTCATTTGGGATCTTTTAGTCTTTGTTAGGATAAATTTCATAAATTTAAACATCAGCCTACAGCAGGTGTCGTATACTGAAATAATACATTATAAGTGGCGAGTGCACATAAAGTAACCCTAATGATGCTTTTTTTCTCCAAGTAATATGTGCATCCGCCATATGGATGACAATGCAGCCTTGGCTAATAAATATTGAAAACTGAGGAGAAGCACATACCGCCTATGGGAAGAGATGCTATAAATTCAATGAACGCAAACGTCAAAGCAAGTAATGGCAGGAGAGAAACTCAGGGTGATGACGCGGGAGTATGGAAACGAAGGTCCTAAGGTAAAGAAAATCATCTGATATTGGTTGTTGTCTACTACGTGGTTGGTGAGGCTGCTATGCGAATTTGATTGACACCTACACCTGGAGCCTTGAAGAAAACTGAAAAGAAAGATGGAAAATGGATTGTAGTAGAAGGGAGAACAAGAACAAGGAAATGGATACGAGAATTACTTGCCATTTTTAATAACATTTAGCAATATATGGCTAGTGTCTGCATTTTCTGCTTCCTTTTTTTCTTTGGTTTGTTTTTGTGATTTGGGTTGTTAGAACGTATGAGCCGAGGTTGTAGCTTGTATACATTGTAAATGACCACTAACGAATCTCCTGCAAACAGATGGGTACGTGAATGAGATTTTCACTCTTCAGCGGAGTGTGCGCTGATATGAAACTTCCTGGCAGATTAAAACTGTGTGCCGGACCGAGACTCGAACTCGGGACCTTTGCCTTTCGCGGGCAAGTGCTCTACCGGCTGAGCTACCCAAGCACGACTCACGCCCCGTCCTCACAGCTCTGCTTCTGCCAGTACCTCGTCTCCTACGTCTCCTACGTTCCAAACTTTACAGAAGCTCTCTCCTGCGAGAGAGTGAAGTTTGGAACGTAGGAGACGTAGGAGACGAGGTACTGGCAGAAGTAGAGCTGTGAGGACGGGGCGTGAGTCGTGCTTGGGTAGCTCATTCGGTAGAGCACTTGCCCGCGAAAGGCAAAGGTCCCGAGTTCGAGTCTCGGTCCGGCACACAGTTTTAATCTGTCAGGAAGTTTCAGATGGGTACTTTTTTGCCATGGCCACTCAAACATTATGATAATTCTTGGTCAGAATCCAAAATTGTAACGCCCAGTGTTTACGTCATTGTGTATCAACTGCTTAGATCCATAAGAAGGCGAGACGAGTGGATTGATGACAGGGCTATGAGTTTGCTTCTCATTTTTATTCAGAAATTATTTCTTATGTGTACATAGACCTCGTTACGGACTGTTGTGTACTGCAAGTTGATCTTTATTTGACCACGATTTACCTTCACCAGTAAGAAATTTTTTAGAGTTAATTGTTATCTTAGCATTGTCATAAGATTGTTGAGTTGATACCACAGTTAAGTTCAATGTGACTCCATGGGGAATCTGACTTTTTAGTTTCAATATGTAAAGTATCAGATGTTAGTGACCAGTAAGTTAAGTTCTTTGCAGACAATGGAACATGGGCGATATGCACTGATAATCGCCGCACGCGGTAGCCTCGCTGTCTGAGGTGCCTTGAAACGGTTCGCGTGGCACCCACCGTCGGAGGTTAGAGACCTCCCTCGGGCATGGGTGTGTGTGTGTGTGTGTTGTCCTTAGCGTAAGTTAGTTTAAGTTAGATTAAGTAGTGTGTAAGCCTAGGGACCGATGACCTCAGAAGTTTGGTCCCACAGGAACTTACTACAAATTTCCAAAATTTCCACTGGTAATCGTGGCAGGCGTACATCGTGCGCAGACTCCTGCTGGGCAGCCCGGCACAACAGGGTGCCAATCTACAACGGAGGACAAACACGTCTTTGAAGATACCCCGTGATGTGAGTCGGGTCGCTTTTCCTAACCTCCCTTGACCACAGAGAGCAGGCATGCTAGCTTATCACAGGCAGAGTACGGAATGTGGACTACTGCGATCCCAAGAGTCATTCTAGCGCCTTCTTATCCATGTGGAATGTAATGTTCAGTAGCACTGTGTCACAAGCGTCAGTCCCGTTTTCTCTTTATGAAAAATATGTGTCTCTCACCGCTGGTTAAGCAGTGGCAGCCGCGCGGGATTAGCCGAGCGGTCAGGGGTGCTGCAGTCATGGGCTGTGCGGCTGGTCCCGGCGGAGGTTCGAGTCCTCCCTCGGGCATGGGTGTGTGTGTTTGTTATTAGGATAATTTAGGTTAAGTAGTGTGTACGCTTAGGGACTGATGACCTTAGCAGTTAAGTCCCATAAGATTTCACACACTTCTTTTTTGAAGCAGTGGCAGAAGCATTTCCTCATCTACTAGTACGTCTGGATAGCCTACGGTGCTCAGTAATGCTGCTCCACAAGTGACTTTAGTTTTTTCTCTTTGTGAGAACCACGTTCCTCTCACTGATGATTATACGATTGCAGAAGTTTTATCTCATATGACGATTCCCTTTGGGACTTGGTAAAGCTGTACTTACGTGTTCACTAATCTCTTTTTGAGAACTACAAGTTCCAGACCGCTAACAAGAAAAATGGCCATATAACCCATTTGCTTCAGTCACAACACCAACAACTCCGTTTTACCCTGAAAACACGGCCAAGAGATGCCTGGCCAACCATGCCCAGACAGGTTTGCGCAGGATATAGACTTGATGACGCCAAATACGTAACACTGCAGAAGCGGATGACAGAAGTTCTTAACGTAGGTTGGTCTCTCTGAACTGAACCATGTCACCTCCTTGTGTTCATGGTTGGATTGTCTGGTTTGGGGGTGGGGCCCAAACAGCAAGGTCATCGGTCCCATCGAATTAGGGAAGGATGGAGAAGGAAATCGGCCGTGCCCTTTCAAAGGAACCATTCAGGTATTTGCGTGAAGCAATTTAGGGAAATCACGGAAGACCAAAATCAGGATGGCCTGACGCGGCTTTGAACCGTCATCCTCCCGAATGCGATTCTAGCGTGCTAACCACTGCGCCACCTCGCTCGTTCATGTATCTGTGTTTGTTAACAACAGTGTGTGTAAAAACTAAGGACAACTGGTGAGAGAGAGATGGAGGAAATGTGAAATGTGTGTACTGCTTCCTTTTCACCAGGACTACATCTCATGGCAGAGGTGTAGGCCAGCAGTTGCAGGAAGTGCTGGGGAGTGAGTACCAGGTCACCAGCATTGTGAAGCCTAATGCAGGGTTGGCTCAGGTGACTGTTAACATAGGGGGGGTTATGTAGGGATTTTACTAAAGAGGATCAGGTAGTGATTGTGGGTGAGGCTGGTAATAGTATTGATAGGCATGGGGAGTATAACATAGATGGTGACCTGGAAAAGATAGCCACTCAGACTGGCAACACGAATGTGCATTTCGTGGAACTGTTTCAGCGTCACGATCGGCCTCCTCTTAATACAGCCGTCAGGCGTAATAACATGAGACTTTGGGTGCGCTGATGACAGAAAGCATGGGTCACATTTTAGTGGTGTCGGTGGAGTCTATCAGCAGGACGGGTTTCACTAGACATGGCCTGCGCCTCAACAGGTATGGGAAGGGGAGGTTGGCAAAGCTTATAGGTGACAGCGTAGGTGGGGTTGGTGGGATCACTCATGGAAAAATTACTTTTTGGATTGAAGTCAGCTGATAGGTATTCCTGCTTAAGGGAAGTCTCTCTAACAAGTGAATCACTTTTGACAAAGCTTAGGTATCCGAGTAATGAGGGAATTAGAATATTTCATCAAAATATACAAGGTATTAGAGATAAAGTTAGTGAACTGCTTATAGATGTTGACTCTGAAATTATTGGTATATCTGAACACTTCTTAAATAAGGAGATAATTCAGAGGCTTCCTTTACCAGGATACAGGTTGGCTGGCAGCTTTTCGAGGAGCTCTTTGCGGTGTGGGGGAGTAGCCATGTATGTGAAAAACGGCATCCCATTTGAGTCAATTGATGTTTCAAAGTACTGCACTGAAAAGGTGTTTGAATGTTGTGCAGGTGTGGTTAAATTTAACGGAGCTAAACTTCTAACTGTTGTTATTTATAGATCCCCAGACTCCGATTTCACAACATTTTTGCTAAAGCTAGAGGAGGTTCTTGGTTCACTTTATAGGAAATACAAAAAGTTAGTTATATGTGGTGACTTCAATATTAATTGTATAAGTGATTGTGCAAGGAAGAGGATGCTGGTAGACCTCTTTAATTCATATAATCTTATGCAAACCGTGTTCTTTCCAACGAGAGTGCAAGGGAACAGTAGAACAACCATAGACAACATTTTTGTTCATTCCTCATTACTAGAAGGGCGTTCTGTTAGCAAAAAGGTGAATGGCCTTTCAGATCATGATGCACAAATTTTAACTTTAAAAGATTTTTGTGCTGCAACACGTGTTAAATATAGTCATCAACTCTTCAGGAAAGCTGATCCAGTTGCTGTAGAGACCTTTGTAAACCTTATAAAGGAACAAGAGTGGCAAGATGTTTATAGCGCTGATACAGTAGACGATAAATATAATGCTTTTCTCAAGACTTTTCTCATGCTCTTTGAAAGTTGCTTTCCGTTAGAACGTTTAAAACAGGGTACTAGCACAAACAGGCAGCCTGGGTGGCTGACTAGAGGGATAAGAATATCTTGTAGAACAAAGTGGCAATTATATCAAAACGTTAGAAACAGTCAAAATCTAAATGCAGCAGCCCATTACAAACAGTATTGTAAGGTGCTTAAAAATGTTATTAGGAAGGCAAAAAGTATGTGGTATGCAGATAGAATAGCTGTCTCAGGATAAAATTAAAACCATATGGTCAGTCGTAAAGGAAGTTGCTGGTCTGCAGAAACAGGTCGAGGATATAGAATCAGTGCATAATGGGAATGTCCGTGTTACTGATAAGTCACATATATGTACAGTATTTAATAATCACTTTCTGAATATAGCAGGTGAACTAAATAGAAACCTAGTCCCAACAGGGAATCATATAGCGCTCTTAGAAAAAAGTGTTCCGAGACTGTTACCTGAAATGCTCCTCCATGATACTGACAAGAGGGAGATTGAGTTAATAATTAAATCACTAAAGACAAAGAACTCTCATGGATATGACGGGGTATCTAGCAGAATACTGAAGTATTGTTCTATGTATGTTAGCCCAGTTCTCAGCCATATCTGTAACTTTTCCTTTAGGAGTGGTCGGTTTTCTGACCGATTAAAGTACTCAGTAGTGAAGCCACTTTATAAAGAGGGAGACATTGATAATGTTGACAATTTTAGACCTATTTCTATGCCATCGGTGTTTGCTAAAGTTGTCGAGAAGGTTGTGTATACAAGGTTAATGGAGCATTGAAATTCACATAATTTGCTGTCAAATGTTCAGTTTGGTTTTAGAAATGGTTTAACAACTGAAAATGCTATATTCTCTTTTCTCTGTGAGGTTTTGGACGGATTAAATAAAAGGCTGCGAACGCCAGGTGTCTTCTTTGATTTAACGAAGGCTTTTGACTGTGTTGACCACAAAATATTACTGCAGAAGTTGGACCACTAAGGAGTAAGGGGAGTAGCTTACAATTGGTTCGCCTCTTATTTTAAGAACAGAAAGCAGAGGGTAAGTCTCCGCAATGTTGAGAGTGGTAGTGATGTTCAGTCCCAATGGGGCACTGTTAAGTGGGGCGTTCCCCAAGGGTCGGTGCTGGGGCCACTGCTGTTTCTTATTTATATAAATGATATGCCTTCTAGTATTACAGGTGATTCAAAAATATTTCTGTTTGCTGATGACACCAGCTTGATAGTGAAGGATCTTGTGTGTAATATTGAAACAGTAACAAATAATGTAGTTCATGAAATAAGTTCGTGGCTTGTGGGAAATAATTTGATGCTAAATTACAGTAAGACTCAGATTTTACGGTTTCTAACTCACAATTCAACAAGAACCGATATTTTGATCAGACAGAATAGGCATATTATAAGCGAGACGGAACAGTTCAAGTTCCTAGGCGTTCGGGTAGATAGTAAGCTGTTGTGGAAAGCCCATGTCCAGGATCTTGTTCAGAAGCTAAATGCTGCATTATTTACCATTAGAACAGTATCTGAAATACGTGACACTTCAACACGAAAAGTAGTCTACTTCGCATATTTTCATACACTTATGTCGTATGGTATTATTTTTTGGGGTAATTCTTCTGATTGAAAAAGGGTATTTTTGGCTCAAAAATATGGTTCGAGCTATATGTGGTGTAAGTTCGAGAACCTCTTGTCGACCCCTATCCAAAAATCTGGGAATTCTGACATTGCCCTCACAGTATATACACTCCTGGAAATTGAAATAAGAACACCGTGAATTCATTGTCCCAGGAAGGGGAAACTTTATTGACACATTCCTGAGGTCAGATACATCACATGATCACACTGACAGAACCACAGGCACATAGACACAGGCAACAGAGCATGCACAATGTCGGCACTAGTACAGTGTATATCCACCTTTCGCAGCAATGCAGGCTGCTATTCTCCCATGGAGACGATCGTAGAGATGCTGGATGTAGTCCTGTGGAACGGCTTGCCATGCCATTTCCACCTGGCGCCTCAGTTGGACCAGCGTTCGTGCTGGACGTGCAGACCGCGTGAGACGACGCTTCATCCAGTCCCAAACATGCTCAATGGGGGACAGATCCGGAGATCTTGCTGGCCAAGGTAGTTGACTTACACCTTCTAGAGCACGTTGGGTGGCACGGGATACATGCGGACGTGCATTGTCCTGTTGGAACAGCAAGTTCCCTTGCCGGTCTAGGAATGGTAGAACGATGGGTTCGATGACGGTTTGGATGTACCGTGCACTATTCAGTGTCCCCTCGACGATTACCAGTGGTGTACGGCCAGTGTAGGAGATCGCTCCCCACACCATGATGCCGGGTGTTGGCCCTATGTGCCTCGGTCGTATGCAGTCCTGATTGTGGCGCTCACCTGCACGGCGCCAAACACGCATACGACCATCATTGGCACCAAGGCAGAAGCGACTCTCATCGCTGAAGACGACACGTCTCCATTCGTCCCTCCATTCACGCCTGTCGCGACACCACTGGAGGCGGGCTGCAAGATGTTGGGGCGTGAGCGGAAGACGGCCTAACGGTGTGCGGGACCGTAGCCCAGCTTCATGGAGACGGTTGCGAATGGTCCTCGCCGATACCCCAGGAGCAACAGTGTCCCTAATTTGCTGGGAAGTGGCGGTGCGGTCCCCTACGGCACTGCGTAGGATCCTACGGTCTTGGCGTGCATCCGTGCGTCGCTGCGGTCCGGTCCCAGGTCGACGGGCACGTGCACCTTCCGCCGACCACTGGCGACAACATCGATGTACTGTGGAGACCTCACGCCCCACGTGTTGAGCAATTCGGCGGTACGTCCACCCGGCCTCCCGCATGCCCACTATACGCCCTCGCTCAAAGTCCGTCAACTGCACATACGGTTCACGTCCACGCTGTCGCGGCATGCTACCAGTGTTAAAGACTGCGATGGAGCTCCGTATGCCACGGCAAACTGGCTGACACTGACGGCGGCGGTGCACAAATGCTGCGCAGCTAGCGCCATTCGACGGCCAACACCGCGGTTCCTGGTGTGTCCGCTGTGCCGTGCGTGTGATCATTGCTTGTACAGCCCTCTCGAAGTGTCCGGAGCAAGTATGGTGGGTCTGACACACCGGTGTCAATGTGTTCTTTTTTCCATTTCCAGGAGTGTATTTTCTTTAATGTCGTTTGTTGTTAGCAATATTAGCCTATTCCCAAAAGTTAGCAGCCTTCACTCAGTTAATACTAGGCAGAAATCAAATCTGCATGTAGAATGCACTTCCTTGACTCTTGCGCAGAAAGGAGTGCAGTATTCTGCTGCATCCATTTTCAATAAGCTACCACAAGAACTCAAAAATCTTAGCAGTAGCCCAAACACTTTTAAGTCTAAACTGAAGAGTTTCCTCATGGCTCACTCCTTCTATTCTGTCGAGGAGCTCCTGGAAGAGCTAAAAAATTAAGCAAATTCCAGTGTTACATTGTTGATTTTCTTCATTTAAACTTACGACTTGTCACCTGAATATGTTTTTTTATATTTCATTTTATCTATTTGTGATATCGTGTTATAGTTTCATGTATTGACTCGTTCCATGACCATGGAGACTTCTCCTTAATTTGGTCCCACGGAACAATAAATAAATAAATAAATAAATAAAATGTAAAGAAAAGTATTTGTAACTTGTATGCTTCGCTGCCCTTTTATAAGCTTTGACACGATTTTGTTTTGTGCGGACCTAAACTGTGACATTCTTTTTATTCATTACCTTAATAACGTGCTATGTTGAACTGCAGTTACTGTAAACTCATACATTAAAAAAAAATGCACCACCCCGGTTCCAAGAATTACTGAAGATAGATGTTGACTGAGAATATTGCATTACAGAAACAGTCCCTTTGACTGTTCATAGACGTCACTAAACTCACCCAAAGATGTAAACAACCGTGCATGAGCAGCGCTTATTAGACGGAGGGGGTCCGACAGCAGATCAGTTCCACTCATTCCACCAGGAAGGAGGTACACAACTCCAGTTGTCTGTAGTTCAACCATGCCTAGACGGTCAATACCGCGGTTCCATCACGTCCGTATTGTTACTTTATGCCAGGAAGGGCTCTCGACAAGGGAATTGTCCAGGCGTCTCGAAGTGAACCAAACCGATGTTGTTTGGACATGGAGGAGATACAGAGAGACGGGAACTGTCGATGAAATGCCTCGCTCAGGCTGCCCAAGGGCTACTATTGCAGCGGATGACGGCTACCTACGGATTATGGCCCGGAGGAACCCTGACAGCAACGCCACCATATTGAATAATGCATTTCGTGCAACCACAGGACGTCGTGTTACGACTGAAACCGTGTGCAATAGGCTGCATGTTGCGCAACTTCACTCCCGACGTCCATGGCGAGCTCCATCTTTACAACCACGACACCATGTAGCGCTGTACAGATGGGCCCAACAACCTGCCGAATGGACCGCTCAGGATTGGTATCACGTTCTCTTCACCGATAAGTGTCGTGTATGCCTTCAACCAGACAATCGTCGGAGACGTGTTTGGAGGCAACCCGGTCAGGCTGAACGCCTTAGACACACCGTCCAGCGAGTGCAGCAAGGCGGAGGTTCCCTGCTGTTTTGGGGTGGCATTATGTGGGGCCAACGTACGCCGCTGGTGGCCATGGAAGGCACCGTAAAGGCTGTACGATACGAGAAAGCCATCCTCCGACCGATAATGCAATCATATCAGCAGCATATTTGCGAGGCATTCGTCTTGATGGACGATAATTCGCACCCCCAAAATGCACATCTTGTGAATGACTTCGTTCAAGGTAACGATATCGCTCAACTAGAGTGGCCAGCATGTTCTCCAGTCATGAACATGCCTGGGATGGATTGAAAAGGGCCGTTTATGGACGACGTGACCCACCAACCATCTGAGGGATCTACCCCGAATCGCCGTTGAGGAGTGGGACAATCTGGACCAACAATGCCTTGATGAACTTGTGGATAGTATGCCACGACGAATACAGGCATGCATCAATGCAAGAGGACCTGCTACTGGGTATTAGAGATACCGGTGTGTACAAGAATCTGGACCATCCCCTCTGAAGGTCTCGCTGTATGGCAGTACAACATGCAATGTGTGTTTTTCATGAGCACTAAAATGGGCTGAAATAATGTTTATGTTGATCTCTACTCCAATTTGCTGTGTTGTAGAACACTTATGTACGAAACTGTAAAGCATAAAAATATGAATGAGGATGAAAGTAACAACTACTTTTAAGTTTTTCTTTAATGAATGATTAAGGTATGCAAGTTTGACTTTTTGTTCTCATTTTTCTTTGATTTTGTATAAATTTAAACAAAGTCTAGAGCCCAAATACCATCCCTGAGTATGAGTGAGTATTGATGGCTCTCGAGTATAGTGGATGGCAATTAACTTGAGCAAATTTGGCCTTGGCACAGATCCATTTACACTCTAACCATCCGTTTCAATCGTAAGGACGTCCTCCAAATACAAAATTTGCTCGCTGACGTCACACGTTGATTTTACTGAGTGCGACATCCTCTTGTGTCAGATGTGATGAAATGAATCGGCCAAGTGATCGGCTGACACATCTCATATATCCTTGCTTTTGATTCATTGAATCAAAATCGATATGCTGTTTCTACCGGTCTATGAATATCTGCTACTGATAACGTAGGTGTAATCAGTGATTCGCGAAGATCGAGCCGCTAACACATCTCTTTAATTTTTCTCTGTGTCTGTAGTTAATCTCACGTCTGGTATTGTTGAACTGTGTGAGCTTGACAGATTCTTGGAGAGTTCCTCACGGCATCAGGGGCAGTGGCTGCTACTAGCCAGCCCTCGGAGATTCCTAGAAGAGTAGGCAGCTTCTTGGAAATGGATCATTGGAAGCCAGGACGATGACTCAGACACTGCGACGTCAAGTAGGCAGTTCTTGGACGATGTATTGCCCAAACTGGCGGCAGTGCGGTACAAGAAGTCAAGATTGCACTGACACAGTTACACACTGTGGGATTGCAGAGTCTGTCTAAAAAGAAGCCAAAAAAATTAATTACGTGCAGAATAAATCATTTTTACAAGTCGATCTCACTGCTCAAAGAACACCTCGGTTGAATGTTATTTTTCGCCGATAATGCTTGTTTTAGAAAAATGGAGGGTCCCAGTCTGGTCGGGAGATTTTCATCCGTGATTTCTTATGCGAATGTAGGCGGTGTTTGCTGATAACGTTTTTTTCTTCTCACAATGCGAGGGTGGGAGTGCAATTGCCTGACGCCACTCCACAAGGAGTAAAGAATTCTCTCTCTTACATGGCGGGGAGGTAGCCCACTGGTTGCTCTAAAAAATATCTGTTAGTTCTGGATGTCCTTTTCTAGAAATTTCTGCTACGGGAAAACAGCGCATTGGGCAAGGTAAAAGGATATCTGGGAAGTGGGGGAGCTCAGCTTTCTCAGAATTCCATGCATTGGAAGGGAGACAACTGGATCACCTATAAAACTTTTGCCAGGTGGAGAATGCGATCACTGTTAAAAAAATATGGGCATTTATTTAAGGAAGCCTTTTGACTGGCAGAGTATACCTTTTTACGGGTTTTGTGCAGAGCAGAGAGAAAAAGTAAAATCTTTCAGACACTCTGGAGGAGAATGCTACGCGAACACTTTTGGATGAAGATGCAGAATCAGACGCTCTGGTTCTGGAGACGCAGAGAAGCGGACGTTCTGACTTTAGAGGTGCGATGGAGGCCGCACTTGTATTTCTGGGGGTCAACCGATCGTATGGTGGCTAATGATTAGTATGTGACAGGAGACTCCTCCACACGCAGGACTAGACACTCCAACTCATCAACTATGGTGAGATTATCTGGCGGCGTAGGCTAACCGGGAGTGAAAGCAAAGCAGTTAGGAGTTTTTCCAGTTCGTTGCATCTGAACTTGATTCGACAACCGATCGGAGATTCGGAGGCTCATCCATGACCGAGCAGACTCTGTCTTTTGCTTGAGGCTTTCGTATATCTTCCTGGCACAATCGGGCTAATGACTACACCCCCGTCCACAATTATGTGTTTTTCGGAATGATCTATTGACACTTGTAGATTTTGCTAAGCCGGTCTACCCCCGATCTAAGTGCGTTTAATTGTTACGGCGTAAAGTCAAGCGCCGGCACGCCAGATGGGAACGAGAGAGCAGAGAGGGCTGTGAAAAAGACGTCAGCCATTTGCACTCTGATCGACACCTCTCCAGGACAACAACGCGACAGCAGCGGTCTCTATGCCAACAGGACATAAGCGCTGCGCCCGACTGTCCGCGGCCCAGTTCTACAGCAGCTTGAAGACTAGCAACCAGATAGAAGCGTCAAAGCTCATTACTTTCCTCGTACATTCTATGTAGCTCAGTCTTGGAATGTTATACTGAAAAACATTGTTTATTCTGCATGTCGCCCTTTGCTTCCCACACATCTGTTTAATTCTCAAAGTTAAGTGTTGTCATTTACTTTTCGTAATAAAACTCATTAAAACGATTTGCTTCAATTGTTGTCTAGCGATCCGAGAAACCAGGATCCTAGACACCCCATATTCGACGACTAGGCAGGATTCAACTGTAATGTTCATAATTGATAGTCCCTGATACTTTTTAATTTATTGCTTTCTTGATTATTTGTGCATTTATGAGCAATGACTGTGTTCACTTATGAGCAATGACTGTATTAAAATAGGGTTATATTTGGTCAAGATTATTAATTCATTAGTTAGATGAAACCCCCTTTTAGTTATTAAACCTTGATACTTTTTGTAAGAACCAACACATCGGAGTCATGTATGATAATCATTCAATTCGTATTGTTCAGTCCATTGTAGGACCGAATAAACGCCCCTGAGTTCATCGTGTTCGATCTGTTTCTTGGTCAATCCAGACGGTGCAGTTCACTTTTGCAGCCGAAAGGCTTTCTAGCTGGGTTGGCGCTCTAGAGTGTACACAAAAAAATTGTCGGAAGTAAAGTTTAAGAAAATAATAAGTTCGGCCAGATTGGCGATCAACGTTCATAACGTAATCCGTCCAGTTTGCCAGTAGTCCGAAGATAGCGGCCCATCACTGTGTGATAGACGTGAAGCGCCTATTTCAGCAGCTTAATTATCTGCGCTTTATGATATGTGGCACATCGCGGGACTATGGACAACTCTCCTGTGTGTGATGAACGTTCATTCGATGAACAGTAAAAACCTATATCTAGGGACAGGATAACTTCCAAGACAAGACAACGCAAAAAATAAAGCTAAATGCCGGCCGGTGTGGCCGTGCGGTTCTAGGCGCTTCAGTCTAGAACCGCGTGACCGCTATGATCGCAGGTTCGAATCCTGCCTCGGGCATGGATGTGTGTGATGTTCTTAGGTTTAAGTAGTTCTAAGTTCTAGGGGACTGATGACCACAGATGTTAAGTCCCATAGTGCTCAGAACCATTTGAACCATTTTTTGAAAGCGAAATGGACTTTTACGAAAAAAAGCAATTTCTCCGTTTCCGTGTATAAATTGTTGTACATTGAAGGGCAGCAGTTTACTAATAATGGTAACTGGCATTGTAAAATGTTGTAATAGCAATATGTCATACACACACACACATATAAACATAAAGATAGAGAGAGAGAGAGCTATGACTTTCGGGCACTTACATAACAATAAATCTTTCTCATTTTAACCACAAATAGAAGAACGCACACGCATATGATACCAATGACAATCATGGTCAGTGAACTGATTTTTTCGCTTTACATAAAGGGTGCTCTCTGTCTACCCAGAGACTGACAATCATTCATTGAATGAAGATGGAAAAACATAACGTTATCGACATGTTGCTTACAACATCGTGAGCCGTTGTACGTCGGTTAAACAAAGTTAAACAAGAAATTCGTCTGTCAGATCTTATCTTGAACTTCTGAATCTGATATTTTATGGACGATTGTCTAAAAAATGGCTCTGAGCACTATGGGACTTAACATCTGAGGTCATCAGTCCCCTAGAACTTAGAACTACTTAAACCTAACTAACCGAAAGACATCACATACATCCATGCCTGAGGCAGGATTCGAACCTGCGACCGTAGCAATCGCGCAGTTCCCGGCTGAAGCGCCTAGAACCGCTCGGCCACCGAGGCCGGCTGGACGATTGTCTAGAGTTTTTATCCGCTTCAAGGTTTCAACTCACTACCATAAGAAGAGTTCGTCGTAAAACTGTAGTAAATACGCTACTTTAACAGGCGTATTATGATAGCTCACTTTAGTGTAAAATACCCTTTTTTCAACTGTAGGCGTGTCAGACTGAGCAGTTCGCCTTGGTAGGAAGGAACACGCACAGTCGACGGAAAGTTCTTCAGGGTCAACGTCTGTGTGTCTCGAAGAGCAGCGACGCTAGAGAACACATCACACAGTCCTGTCGCGCCGGTGTTTGTGGCCGTGCGGTTCTAGGCGCTTCAGTCTGGAACTGCGTGACCGCTACGGTCGCAGGTTCGAATCCTGCCTCGGGCATGGATGTGCGTGATTTCCATAGGTTAGTTAGGTTTAAGTAGTTCTAAGTTCTAGGGGACTGATGACCACAGATGTTAAGTCCCATAGTGCTCAGAGCCATTTGAACCATTTGAAGTCCTGTCGCATAGGCCGGTATTGATGCACTGCGGACGCTGCATTGGAGGATGCAAGCGAGCCTTACGGAAGTGACGCTACACAGGTAATCATGGGTTCGAGACCGATGTTTTGGAACAGCTCCGCACTACCGATTTGTAAATCAAATACCTGTAATGCCTGTACACGGAACATAATGCTAGGTGCGTATATTTCTGTATTCAGCTTCAGGCGAACAAAATTTGGTAGGTCTTTCCCAATGAGAAGACTTATGCACGAGCAAACGCGGCATCGAAGGTGCGCCATTGGTGCTAAATTTCGAGATTGTGTATTCCTTGAAGAGCCAACAAATGTATTGGTTCCTCCTATGTACACTACCAGTCCAAAATTTTCGACCTCCCATGAAAAAAGCCACACCCTTTATTTCAGTGTCCAAACACACCGTAAAAACTAAATTGACCACCAAATAAACAGTTTCTCTCTCTGTCATTAACTATAACACAATATCGCTTAATTTTAGTCTCTTCATACTATCCAACCTTCACCCTCAGAACAGCTGCATAAACTCTTGGTATTCTGAAGATCAGGTTTTGTAATGATTTCGCAGATATTGCAGATCAACATGTCTGTAAATTATTCCACAGACCTTCAATATCAGATGACCTCTGTTTTCTCACTTGCCTGTCAAATTCATCCTAAGATTTCACTGGGATTTAAGTCAGATGACAGAATTAGCCAAAACTTATTATACTTTTCCTTTTCTAATGAAATATACTCTGCACAATTTAGAAGCATATTTGGGATCATTGTCCTGTTGCAGAACGAAGCCACGACTAACAAGCCACTTGCCAGATGGAATTGCATTGTTCATCAGTATTCTGTGAACTCCTTCCTTCTTTAACGTTCCATTAATTCTCACAAGATCACTGACCTTATCAACCGCAAAACATTCCCATATCAGGACCGACCCTCCACCATGCTTTACCGTTCGCGTATCACACTTTCTTTTCATACATTCTCCACGAAGTCGACGAGCAAACATTTGACGACGGATTCGAAATACTTCAAATTTAGATTCTTCCGTGAATAATACCGTGAACCACTGCTGCAAACTCCAGTTTTTATGTTGCTCTGCTCATAGCATTTTGTTTGCATAAAAAAAGATTTTCGGGCCGATATGCAACACTTTAAGCCTTGTTCACGGAGATGCTGTTGCACTACTGAAACAGAACTGGAGCTGCTCGTACACTACTTAGTTCCTCGCGAATTTCAAGTGCAGTACGAATCCTGTGACCTTTACTCTACACGCATATGAACTGATCTTCCCTGGACCATGTGACTCGGGGTTCTCCAGATCGCGAAACATTTGCATTGCTACCAGTTTGTTTGAACCGCTGCAATATGTACACCTATGCAGATTGGGCTATGGCAACGTTCGTTGCTATTGTCTTACTACAGTGGTCAAACTGATGCAGAGCTACAATTGCATCACTTTTTTCAGTTCCAGTCTCCTGCTTCCGTCGCATTAGGAGATAATATGGTATGAACCTGATCAGTTATACAAAGACACCGCCAGATGCAAACTTTGTACTGTGAACCAATGCGAACTGACGGCTACTCAGACAGCATGCCGGCCGTTGTGGCCGAGTGGTTCTAGGCGCTTCAGTCCGGAACCACGCGGCTGCTACGGTCGCAGATTCGAATCCTGCCTCGGGCATGGATGTATGTGATGTCCTTAGGTGAGTTAGTTTTAAGTAATTCTAAGTCTAGGGGACTGATGACCTCAGATGTTAAGTCCCATAGTGCTCAGAGCCATTTTAACTATTTTCAGACAGCAGAAGGAGTGAGGCCTGTTCGATTGGAACCGTGTTAGTTAAATGCACGCCAGTCTTATTGTGAATACTCATCAGAGCCTCTCTAGGCGAATAACCAGACAAATAAGCAGCGGAGGAGCTTAGTCTTTACATGTTTTGTTGTCAATATGGGGATATTACAGAATATTCAAAACAAAATCCCTGTTTCAACAACAGATACATAGTTGTGATAGCTGATCGAAAACTTTTGACCAGTAGTGCATATCCCAAGAAAAGACCATAGGCGTAAAATCAGAGAGATTCGAGCTCACACGGAGACTTTCCAACAATCGTTCTTCCTTCGAGCCATTCCCAACTGGAATAGGAAAGGGTGAAAAATCACAGTGATACGCATAGCACCCTTCGCCAGACACTGCAAGCTGGATTGCGGAATATGCAGGGTGACATGAAAGAATCGTCATAACTTCTGAACGGTGTTCGTTAGAACGTTCAAACTGCACGATTGGCCTAGGGGCATGATGGGAATTAATATGGTTTGGTTTAGCGACGAAGCTTACTTTCATTTGGATGGATTCGTCTATAAGCAAAAGTGGCGCTTTTGAGGAACTGAGAATCCGCATTTCGCTATCGAGAAATCATTTCACCATCAACGGGTGACTGTGTGGTGTGCGACGTCCAGTCACGGGATAATCGGTGTGATATTCCTTGATGGCACTGTGACTACCGAATGGTACGTAAAAGATTTTGAAGATGATTTCATCCCCATTATCAAAAGTGACATCGAATTTGACAAGACGTAGTTCATGCAAGACAGAGCTCGACCCCACAGTAGCAGGAGAATGTTTGATGTCCTAGAGGAGCACTTTGGGGACGGCATTCTGGCTCTGGGGTATCCAGAGGCTACTGGCGTGGGCCTCGACTGGCCGCCATATTCTCCGTATCTGAACACATGCGACTCATTTTTGGGGGGAATATAGTAAAGACAAGATGTACAGCAATAATCCCAAAACCATTGCTGAGCTGAAAACAACCGTTTAGGAGGTCACCGACAGCATCGACGTTCCGGCGCTTCAGCAGGTCATACAGAATTTCGCTATTCGTCTGTGCCACATCATCGCCAATGATGGCAGGCATATCGAATATGTCATGACCTAAATCCGGATATCTGTAGTGACGTTTACATGTTGAACAAAGTGTGTGCACGCCGTAGTTTGTAACGAATTTGCGTTTTCTTTTCATATAGTTCAATAATTGTCACCCTGCTAGATGTAGATGAAGATTTAGCCGAAGCGACAATATGTGTGACATGCTGTAACGGAAATGTCACTAGCACGTTGCGGGTCGAGACAAGTTACTTCTTAGTCGATGATGTTTCGAGAGTGCAGCTCGTCATCTACTAGCACTCACTATATTTTGTTTGAGCACCTGCCAGACAAAATGGTTCAAATGGCTCTGAGCACTATGGGACTTAACATCTTAGGTCATCAGTCCCCTAGAACTTAGAACTACTTAAACCTAACTAACCTAAGGACATCACACACATCCATGCCCGAGGCAGGATTCGAACCTGCGACCATAGCAGTCCCACGGATCCGAACTGCAGAGCCTGGAACTGCACGACCACTGTGGCCGGCCTGCCAGACATCTTCAGGTGAGATGTCTGAGACTTATATCGGACACCCACGTTGTACAGTTTATTAGCACACTTCATATGAGTTTCGCCCATGCGTCATGATACTAATTGCACGACTAGGTTGTAAGAGAGCGACAAAATTTTCTATTCCATGTATTTCTGTTGTTGCCCCACGTAACCATTACAAAATATTCGTTACTCATTACTTTCGTTACTGGACTTCTTCTCTCTAAAACATGCTGTTACAGCTGAGCAATGAGAGCGCTGATGTTTGTTAGCAAATGAATGGTGTGATAGGAGCGGTATTGTATATAGATAATGGGTCAAACACTCATTCTGTGATGTCAGATATCGTTGTTATAGTTACTTTTTGATGTCAGATTTGATTTCATAGTTCTGAATGTAAAGTATTATATGGGGTGGATTGTGTGTCACAGGTTGAGTGCAACGAAAAACAAGCATTTCTAACTGTCAATGCATTGAAAAGCTGACATGATACAATATGCTACGATAGTAGTAGGGCAAGGGGGGCACCAGGATAATTTGTTAGTGTGGGTAGCATACATTCAGGGGCAGACCTATGGTTCTCCTATGATTGACAGGTCCTTAACTTATTGTTCTGCTAAGAGAATGATGACTCCCGAGGGATAATCCTTCCTTTTGATTGACAGGTCCTTAACCTATTGCACCCAAACCCCTCCCCCTCCTCCCCCAACACCTCAGGAAACATCCAACCCTCCACCCTCCCCCACACTGATACAGTACACTTTTAGGCCTGAATTATTCGAATAGCCCCCTCTCACTCCATCAATTTTATTGTCTACTTAATTAAATCAAGCAATTAATTTACCCCTCCCACTCTGATAAAGCCCCCAACCTTCCCCTCCCCTCCTCCTCTTTCCTACCCCCATCCTATCCCTGGAAATTCGCGGCTCTGTGCTGGAGAGGAAGGATGTCATGACAATAAATTCAATTACATAGCAGATGGTATATTGTTTATTTATACAATATTCTCTCTCAGTCATCATCCTCTGCTGTTCGGGAAGATTCTGGTCTTGTAAAGTCAATCGAAAAGAAATAATTAAATCGATTACTTTTTTTAAAATCTCGATCATGCAAGGAATACCATCATGAAATACCTATTACATGTAATTACACTGTTAGAAAACTTTCGATGGTGAAGCATGCACCGTCCGTCATTCACTGGCCTGCACAGAACGCCTGCTCGCACCACCCACACAGACTGCACAGAGTCAGGCTGCATCGGATGCCCCCATGCATCCGTCGGTGACCACATCATGCGCCAGTGTCCAAGAGGAGGCTGCTCGAGCCCTGTGACTGACCGGATGTCACGCTAATCTCCAAAGAAAAGCACCTGAGCAATTCCTGTCAAAACATGTACTGTCTCTCTCTCTCTCTTTCTTCTCCTGTCCTGCTGGGCCTGCGTGTGTCATCGATTGCAGTTCGGCCAAATCACAAACAAAGAGGCATTTACCCAGTAACCCCTGCAGAATACCTATGCACGTGAGAACTCCTTCCAAGGAAAATGCCTAGCTGAGAATGAATTCTGCCATGGGCTCTGAGCTGCCACCTGTGCTGGAGAGTAAGGATCTCATGACAAGAAATTCAATTATATAGCATAGGAAATACTGTTTATTTAAATTCAATTCGCAAGGGCTGGATCTCACTTTTATTTGGTGGGAAAAGCTAACATCCAGCAACTACATGTCTGATTAGTTAGTTCACTGCTGCAGATTGGAGGTGTTGTCTTATTGGAAAATTTTCATGTGTGCACATACCTCGACATGCAGGCATCGACTGAGCTGGTCCACAGTGCCACCACCAGAGAACATCCCACCCCCTACCCTTCGCCCCCTCTCTCCCCACTCCTCCCAGAAAAAATTGGTAGGAAAAAACTCACTCTGTGCTAGAGAGGAAGGGTCTCACGACACGAAATTCAAATCAAAGTCAATAATATATTCATGCTTATCCTTTATTTAATTAGCTTATGGTAGAAATCATGACTGCACTGCTCCCCCCCCCCCCCACCCTTGCTCCCCATGACATTATAACTGTAATCACAAAGGAATGGAATGTGTGTGTGTCTATCGTCAGGGCGCCACCACAAAGGTCAGAACAGCCCGATGTCCTAATTACAGATAAGTTTACTAAATACCACCGACCACAGACCTGATATTGGCCTCCTTTGATCTTGCTGCCCCTAAACAAAGCATCAAATGGCGGCATTCTGCTGATCAGCAAATTCCAAACTCGCTTCCTGTCTCTGTCGCTCTCAAGAGGCCACTCCCTGCTTCTCTGTGTGAACCAACGTCTTCAAACACAAGTATGGAGGTTTTCATCTCTCCTCAGAATGCTGTATTCCTGTTGCCTAATGCTGGAGACAAAGGGAAAGCTGACGCAATTTCGATATCAAAAAATAGAGGTAAAAAATCCATTTGCACTTTTCTGTCAAATTAATTGTTTAACAAGTTACAGGTGTCAAATAGATCGTTTAAAATTCTCACTTCCACCTAGAATGATCCTTCTTCACAATAATACATATTTTCAACGTTTGAGTATCACACGCAAACATTATGCAAATCAAGTAATGAAATTTCCGTCGCAAATAGATCATAGAAATATACTCGAGGTCTTGCACTCGCCCTCCTCCACCACAACGTTTCCACTACACATATCTGGTGAAAAAAAGTCCTCACGATCACCTAAACTAGAGATCATGAGGAACACCATCCGCCGACTGCAGGGTAGCCCCGTCTGCGCCGGCTGGTTGGGAATTTGACGTCGCGGATGGGTTTTGAATGTGTTGTAGACTTCCTCAATTTGTTGTCTTCGCTGCATTCGGAAGAAGGTGGAAGGTTCTACTGCGTGATTGAATACACACAACAGCAGATACCACTGCAAGACAGAGTTCTTTGCGATGTAATGAGAAGCACTAAACAGACGCACTTAAACATGATCCAGTCCGTAGAAATAAGCTGTCATGGCTAAGTGTAGGAGACAGCTGGAAACACTCTCACATCCCGTGCACTCGTGTCTCGGGGTCACATGCAGTGCGGCCGTCCCCTCGTTCACCGCCAGCGCCGACGTAAATAGGTCAGTAAAAATTACCGCCGAGGCCGCAGCCACAGTCGTTGACGTGCGTGTACGCAGAGTGCACCACCCCCGGGAGGGCATCCAGGGATGATTGAAGTGGTAGGAATTCAGATATTATCAACACGTCCGGCGCAAACAAGTGAAGAATCATATACCTGGTGCCTTAGCCATCGCGACATGTCACTGACGTCAAATTGAAAGGGTAATAAATTAAATTGATCATGAGAGTCACTTTGAATAGCGAGTAATTTTCTTTTTTTTCAGTAGTCGGATTACACTCACCATATAGATCAAATGGGAATTCCCTGGAGGGAAGACGATGCTCTTTTCGAGGAACACTGTTGAGAACCGACATTTGAAGCTGACCACAGAAGGATTCTACCGTGGGCAACATACATGACATGTAAGGACCGTTCAAATGGCTCTGAGCACTATGGGACTTAACATCTGTGGTCATCAGTCCCCTAGAACTTAGAACTACTTAAACCTAACTAACCTAAGGACATCACACACATCCATGCCCGAGGCAGGATTCGAACCTGCGACCGTAGAGGTCACGCGGTTTCAGACTGAAGCGCCAGAACCGCACGGCCACACCGGCCGGCGTAAGGACCGTGGCATTAAAAACACGATCGCAGCTACTATGTTACCATCACCCTGCAGAAAAAGCAATCTTTGTTCTACAGGCAAACAAAAGAGTAATTGGTAGTATGGCGCTTTCTGGTAGAAATGCTGTCTGTGATCTGGAATCAAATCTGTCCATTCAACCATATACTTGCGTTGTATTCTATGGAGACGTCTTTTAATTATTACAGTCATTAGTGAAAAATATTCGTGCAACTCTCATATCTCGAAACGAGTCATCTTTTCGAACCTATCTGCTAGAGCGAAAGTCCAACGCGGTTTTCGACAGTCGCTTTGCATCTTGTAACTGTTCCTCAGTCTCTGCCCCGGCCTCCCTGCAGCTGCGTTCATGTGATCGTTCCAATTTAGGTCGGAACTGAACAAAAGTCAGAGAGCGCTATATCCACCACCTTCTGCAACCTGTGTAGAAACAAGCTGAGCTGAGTTAATGCAACAAGACCATCTTTTGACCACTCGTGGAAGTGGGAACATGTTATTGTATCTCCGCCAACGGTGTACTATGTGTAACGTCAGTGCCAAAACAAAACTTTCTCCTGCAACACGAGGGTGTATAAAAGACAGTATAAACAGTTACGGTGATGTTCCTTGTCGGAAAAATTAGAAAGACTCCACATCATACAGGAACTGGAAGAATGACGAGTATTTTGCTACTGCATTGCGATGGGTTTCTAAACTACATACATGCACTGCAGTCTGAATGGGATCTGCGACTCTCACAGTGCATGCACGACGGTCACCCAAACGTTCTGCCATCGTTATTTTGTGCCATCTAACAGAGAAAAACTATGAACTATAAAAGATCCGCTAACTTCATTCGACAGAGAGCTCGATAAGATTTTTACACATCTTTCACTTCTGATGTATCATAAACAAATACCATCTGCGTGCTGGCACCAAGCATATGTGCCAACCCCATTAAATATACAGGTATTGACCCATTGGCGCACGTGGGCAGTGATCGAAGTCGTTTGCACAGACTGGTGTAAAGTTTTATCTCCTGTACTGTAGGAGGACGTTCTCCCACAGACTATCAGTCACAAGAGAGAGTGCCTGTTTTGTTGTTTGATACATTGTGTTTTTTAGTTTTTTAAATTTTTTTTTTTTTTTTTTTTTTTTTTTTTTTTTTTTTTTTTTTTGCTGTAACACACTATGTACACCACCATACATTTTGTTTTTTCCGCCATGGCTTCGAGGTCTGTATCAGGTTCTATACTGACATTAACACGCTTTAATCAATTGGTTCTCATAGAAAACTGGAAATCGCACGTTGTAAGTCATTTTTCCACTGCTCCCACAACATGATGATTGAAACAAAAGACAGTTACAACACGGGGAAACCACCTCTGACATGCTATTCTCACACCAAAAAACACTTGTTATCAGATGATATGGAACTCTACAGCACAGGACTTAAAAATAGTACTCTGGAAGAAATAAAATATTTTTGACACTATGGACGACTGCCTACATCAAGAAACGGTGATATTGTTTATCAGTCTTACGTTTTGACACTAAGATCATGATTTTTTCAATGCCGTTCACTGTTTTTGAAGGTAATATTACAATCATGTTGTAATCATAGCCATTATATTAAGAGGAGTCCTATTTAGCTGTTATGTGCCTTGATATACAGAGCTGATGTACATTACACCACGTTTACAAGAAGACAGCAATATGCTTTGGGTGTGTACAGTTACACAGCATTTTTTGCGAACTATACCATAGGATTCGTGATTTGTATCTCTGGTCCAATGTTAACTAAGTAGGATATCCAAACAAGACTACTTATCTCACATGGAATAATAATATTTATGGGGAACAGTAGCAGTTTATAGTTCTTTTTTTCTTAACACCTGTGCAATAACAAGATTGTATGTATGTATTGTATGTTAACCGGGGACCTAGAAACGACGGACAAGCTCTGTCCCCGCCGCAGCCGCAGTGGTCCACAACCCCACGACGCCACGACGACTACCGCAGTCCACTTCACCCCTCCGCCGCCCCACACCGAAGCCAGGGTTATTGTGCGGTTCGGCCCCCAGTGGAGACCCCAGGGAACGTCTCTTAC
Organism: Schistocerca americana; assembly: GCF_021461395.2. Classification (NCBI taxonomy): domain Eukaryota; kingdom Metazoa; phylum Arthropoda; class Insecta; order Orthoptera; family Acrididae; genus Schistocerca; species Schistocerca americana. The sequence goes on from NC_060125.1 coordinate 312,453,103, forward strand.
CAGACGAGTGTAACCCCTATGTTTGCGTGGTAGAGTAATGGTGGTGTACGCGTACGTGGAGAACTTTTTCACGCAGCAATCGCCGACATAGTGTAGCTGAGGTAGAATAAGGGGAACCAGCCCGCATTCGCCGAGGCAGATGGAAATCCGCCTAAAACCCATCCACAGACTGGCCGGCTCACCGGACCTCGACACAAGTCCGCCGGGCGGACAAGATGCTCATCGACAAGTACACCACATACTGATATAGTGTAACCATCCTTTCTAAGCAGATCCAAAGGAGAATGGAGGGTTAGGAATAGATTTTTCATAAGCCCCATAATACAGTAGTAAATGTCGTCATTTTTGACAAGTCCACCAGTGTGTGATCACCCTCCATTACCACTTACTGTAAAAGCGGATATCTTGTATCCTTCATTCGTATTCACATTTCATCCATACGCTATTTAATGTAAGCCTTTCTTGCACATTACAAACAAAGTTTTCCACATTAACTGCACTTAAAGATGTAATTTATTTTTAGGGATTGACTTTAGTGTATATGGTGCACTGCTTTTCGTGCACAAGATCTGTGGAATAAAAATATGTGTAATGTCCAGTCCACCACATGTTGGTACAATACAATCACCCTTTTTTTAAAAAAATCCAAATGGGAGTAGAAGTTTTTATGCAGGTTTTTCGTATGTTCCCCAATGTAGTAAATACCCTCGAATTCATTATTATTCTGCAAGGATACCATTGCGTGACCACTTTGCATCAGCATATAGAGTGTATCGTAAGTAATGGTGCAAACACATACAGAAGAAAGTACACGAAACCAGAAGTAAAAAAGTAGGAGTAAACGTTGGTTTGCAAGAGATCCATTTGCTAGATAATTGCGATCTTGCTATTACCAACCACCAACACCACTTACTTGATTATGTGTAAGCGTCATCCCAGTTAGGAAAAGGTAACAATGCTACACTATATTATGGAAAGATATCAGAGATACTGTGCTCGAAGCACAGGTGTTTTGAATGAACATGAGAACAGGTACATCAACATACTTATTCAATGGACGCATTCCAATGTTTTCTTTGTACCCAGAATGTAGACTGTACCCATCACCACAATAAATTTCGAACCCTTCACGCATGTCGAGATTATTTCGAAACTCTTGACATACATTGGAAAGTTTCTGCTCAACTCTTCAACCATGTTAAACAGAGTGGCCGCAAACACAGAAATCTAAGGACTATCAAGTAATCTCGGAGGCCATGGTACAAGTCCTCTTCCCAAGTCCATCTTTGGCCAAATTGGCGTATTACAGGTCGTCTCACTGTAGCACCAAAATGTACCACTGCTCCATCAAGCATGTAACACATCAATTGGCGTTGCTCTAACGGAACATGCTCAAGCAATCCTGCAAGATTATGCCGAGAAACCGAAAGTAATTTCGTCCATTGAGTTTGTTTGGTAAAATGTATAGCCCAATGACATGGTCACCAAGTACGCCTAACCACACATTCAATTAGTAACGTCGCTGGTGTGGAGACTTATGCACAGCGTTTGGGGTGGAGCCTAGATGTCTCCAAATGTGACAATTGTGATAATCAACACAGCATTACGAGTGAACCCTGTTTCATCTGTAAATGAATTATTTTTTTGTCAAACGTACGATTTTCTACAGCGTGTTGTCGCATCCAGAAACGGGACGTTAGTCTTGGACCAAAGTCCGCTTTACTAAGACACTGAACTCGTTTCGCTGGCCGGGGTGGCCAAGCGGTTAAAGGCGCTACAGTCTGGAACCTCGCGGCCGCTACGGTCGCAGGTTCGAATCCTGCCTCGGGCATGGATGTGTGTGATGTCCTTAGGTTAGTTAGGTCTAAGTAGTTCTAAGTTCTAGGGGACTGATGACCTTATAAGTTAAGTCCCATGGTGCTCAGAGCCATTTTTGAACTCGTTTCGCGACTGCTGCGGTCGCAGGTTCGAATCCTGCCTCGGGCATGGATGTGTGTGATGTCCTTAGGTTAGTTAGGTTTAAGTAGTTCTAAGTTCTAGGGGACTGATGATCACAGATGTTAAGTCCCATAGTGCTCAGAGCCATTTGAACCATTTTTTTGAACTCGTTTCGGGTGGTACAAGTACACTGCACTGCGATATATTATTTTCCAAAGACTACTGTGTCTCATTCCATGAATTTGTGTGACAAGTCTCTTTGCCGACGTGACTGGAGAGTGTTCAATAGTTTCCAGTACTACATGCTCAATAACAGCTCCAATTCGTGATATGTACGATGGCGGGTGTAGAATTATTGCGCAGCCTACCTCGATCACACGTTTCCTAAAATTACTCAACAGAGTTTCACGAGAATTACACTGCTGTTCCTCCATGGAACCCCATTTACTGCGGAGATGAGAAACCAGCCAGAAGCGGCATATGCATATGTCTGTACAACTGTCAGGCTAACCTGTGAAACAGACAAATGGTTGCGAAATGTGCACACATGTCAGAGCATTGTGTTTCGCTATTTTCTTTTTCAAATACGGTCTACGTTTCAACTGGAAGACCACCCAATAGTAATGTCCACTTGTATGTGTCTGTATACTTTTGACCAGATACTGTATACGTAATGTAGATCACACATTATACTACCAGGCAACCAAGGTTGACTATTTGGTGCATGTTGGGGTGAGATATACTCTATCCTAGTCGAATTCTGGTACCAAAGTCACTCTTGAATGCTGTTGTACGAAGTGATATTGATTTGTGCGTGCTATACTAAGAAATATATAACTGAAGGTGCAGTACCAAGGCTTATTTCATCACTGTAGTGCAGAATTAATAATTTTCCTTCGCCTACAATCTTGTCATTAAGGAATTATTATTGTCTTCGAGATATACAGCAAAATTCGTCTTCCTAATTCTGAAATTCAGTTTGTTTATTATCGTCAGCACTTCTCTCTCTGTAATTGATTCATAACAATTTGACAATCTTCGAACAGTGTACTCATCCTGTACGTGGTGGAGGGTGCTTGCTACCCCAAAATTTCACGCAGCACGCTGGCAGCCATGACATTCGAGTAACTACATAACCAAGTACACTTAAAAGAAGTGTTGTAGGGGGACGATGTATATGGTGGATCGAATTGGGGCGCTGGAACATTTGTTAACAGCAGGATTATAGGAAGAGTCAATTTTAACGGATGGGATAGAGTCTCTATTACACAACCAGTGTCATTTGGTACTCAGCTGACGTGGATAAATTGCTAGGGTGTTGCACTCTGCTATACTGGAGCGCTGGATATGTTTCATGTTTCAGTGTCTCTGTTAATACATTTCGATTTTACGAATACTGAATTAAACTAATTTAGGACTGATCTATCGAATGACCAACAGTGTACCTCTGAACATTAACAAGGGGGAAACATTATAGGGTGGGAGTAATCGGAATTTGCTTTTATCTGTATGTAGTTTCAGTTGTGTCAGGTTTGAAACATCCTTCTGTTACTAGTGAGATATCAGCTGCAATTAGAATTATACATTGCTTAGTATTTTCTTATTCGCTACACTGCCAAAATCCAAAAAAGTCTCCTATTTATTACGAACTACACATGTCTTGCAGACTGTGTCATTGCGCATCAAGAAATGGTTTACTACTGCAAAAATGGGACGGGGTACATTGTGGGCGATATATCACTTTCTCCCACAAATGTCTCGCAAAATGACTGCAACGATAAATATGAGCTAATGCATAAGTTTATTGACAAGTATTCTTTCCACATACCATTCACAAATGCAAAAGAGACAGATGCTAAATAATGGTGGTAGCAGAAGTTCAATGTACAGAACGAAATGTAAGTAATGGACTTGTTCATTCATTTTTTTCTACACTTAGGTGCAATAAAAGATATGTTTAATCAGCGAGGGAAAGCCCAGGCAGCATCTCTTTGGCAGTGGTCGTTGCAGTCCCTCTGTCATTACGGGACTGCAGTTTCAGCCTTTTTTTTTTAAGTTTGCAACCAAAGTTTCTGTGTGGATAGCTGTACTACAGAACCTTGTTCAATACATACTTCATATTAGGTTTATTAATAAAAGATGCCGGCCATAGTGGCCGTGCGGTTCTAGGCGCTACAGTCTGGAGCCGAGCGACCGCTACGGTCGCAGGTTCGAATCCTGCCTCGGGCATGGATGTGTGTGATGTCCTTAGGTTAGTTAGGTTTAATTAGTTCTAAGTTCTAGGCGACTGATGACCTCAGAAGTTAAGTCGCATAGTGCTCAGAGCCATTTGAACCATTTTGAACCAATATAAGATGAATTACACATTGCAGTGTTCGGAACCAGAGCGTTTCTGGTTGTGTTAAATGCACTACCACAATCACATTGGTGTATCCATCATTACTCGTTTAATTATAGTACATAAAATGTTAAAATAGATACTGTACATGTATTGCTATGGACAAAAATATGTCAGGTTGATGGAATGTTAATAACACCTCATCCTGGAAATATTTCAGTTACAAAATTCTTAGAATTTAAGCCTGCATACGATGTCCACGTCAGTGGCTCCCTACATGCATCTTCACCTCTGCAGTGCCCTCGCCAGCATATAGGAAATTAGCGACTGGTCATACAATTGGATCTCTGTCTATACAGCTGCTACCGTCATGCGTGTGTAACGGTGTGGGATTTAATTTTATTATTTCAGGCATGATCATTATTGCTGGCCATTGACTGAGGTGGCAATTTCTCCTGAGATGCAAGGCCACATCCACTGTGACACAACACACACATACATACACACACTGCACACTGTAACTTGTGGTGTAGCAGGGTTAGTGGTTGTGATGCTGGAAGGCTGGACTCTCATGGCGGCATGTGTGATGGCGACTCCAGACGGATGGTGCAGAGGTCATGCACGTTTATCGAGGAGATCATGGAAGATAATTTTTTGCTTGTGTTTAAATAAAGTACATAGCTCTATCATTACAATCCTATCCTAAGTGGCAGTGGTAGCAACGTGGGTGCTGACACTGGTGTAATTAAAGAATGTCTTGAGTGTGTACATACGTGCCTGGGGAAACGTTCCTAGTACGATTTTTTTAAAAAAATTTTCACTACTTTTATATATTACAGAAATGTCATACTGTTAGAATACTCTTAAGCAGCCTGACAGTGACATCATATCGTGCAGATCATCGTTTCTAACACGCTGAAAAAACAGAAGCATGTTTCCGTACAGTGAAAAAAAGATTTGGTACACACTAAGAGTGCGTTTTTTAAAGAATACAATGTGGTAAATGTTAAACATTAAACTATTGGGACAGTAGCGTATTTGTTTAAATAAGGCACTGTGGCGGTAACTGTTAAACATTTAATGTTCCATATTTATATGTGTCTATGAATGGCACTCTTGAGAAGTGGGTGTTTGGAATACTGGGAAAATATCAGTCACAACTGTAACAAATCCCTCCAAAACTGTAAATAGGAATGATAGATGGTCATACTTGGAGTGCCTGCAAAAAATTCCATTGCCCAAAATAGTCTCCTGCAACATATATCACCTGAATTTGACTGTCTATGAGCTGTAGCTGATCACTGCTATTTCCTGGTGATCATCTGACATGGAGAACGTGAATGATGAGTCCATCTCATGATGGTGGATACCATATCCCTAATGGTTGTTTGGGGCCTGGTGGTGGTAGTCAAATCCCACCAGTAGGGTAATGCCCACAGTATAGAGGGGGGGACAGCAATGTTTTGTTCATAAACTGTGGTAATTAAGATAAGACTTGCATAAACAAAAGAGCGCAAGTAGGCTACTTGGAAGGGGGTGGCAGCCATTTTGGGTCATAGCTTGTGGACGTTAAGATAATAATATGTGAATCTGACAGTCATGGTATTATAGTGAGTCATAAACTGTGGTTATTAAGATTAGGCTAAAAGGGTTTGCTTGTAATACACTTGCGTAAAAATATCCAAGAGCACACTTATCCAGCCTTTTTACATTAGGGTCATAAATTACACTGCGTTGTTTACATGAAGACACTAGGCCAAGTGGGCAGTTTGTTTACATGGGGATAACAATGATCCTCTGAGTTCATTCTCTAATTGTTCGCCGGCTGAAGTGTCCGAGCGGTTCTAGGCGCTACAGTCTGGAACCGCGCGACCGCTACGGTCGTGTCTGACTGCTCTGTTATACTGTCGTTATACTCAAAGCATCATTTGTGGAGTGGAAAATATCACCACTGAGGACAAACTGTAACTGGCGTCATGCCCTGCATAGATGACATTTTATCTTTTGGTGAGGACGTAGGACGAGATCGTTTGTCAAAGACTTAAAGGGATTCTCTCTAAAACTGCTTGGTCTTTCAACAGTTCTCACAAATTGCTCCTCTATAGAAACATTGTTAAACTTACGTGACAGAATTGTTAGCACTATGTAAAAATCATATACACCTATGTATGTACAAATCTATTCTGTTAGTCACCATAAGTACAGGTTTTATTAACCTTCAATCTTTTCTTCGTGTCACTCACCGCCGGCCGGGGTGGCCGAGCGTTTCTAGGCGCTACAGTCTGGAACTGCTACGGTCGCAGGTTCGAATCCTGCCTCGGGCATGGATGTGTGTGATGTCCTTAGGTTAGTTAGGTTTAAGTAGTTCTAAGTTCTAGAGGACTGATGACCTCAGAAGTTAAGTCCAATAGTGCTCAGAGCCATTTGAACCATCTGTCACTCGCCCCTCTTATTCCCTTCTCGGATGGGGCAAGGGGAAATGGCGAATGCCTGTACACAGATTTGCTCTAATTTTATCAGCGAGGTGATATGTGAGCTTAACAAGTGAATCTTGAACGTTTTCAAGTGTAACGAATACTGGATGTTGTTTCATGAATGCAGTCGGTCATCATTTACTGCTTCATGTGATAGCAGATCTATGCTTATGCCACACACCTCGAAGTGAACTGTCGAAGACTGGCATCGCCTGTTTTGTTTCTTTATTGTTATGTAAGATCCCCAGAAAGGAGCATGCTGGCAGCGGGTAAAACGAGCCTTTAGCCAAATGTTGTGCATATTCAAAAGATGTTTTAGACTAAACTCTAAAACAAAAAAAGAAAAACGCTGCACCATGAAGGAATTATACAATTGGACGGAAATCAGTAGATGTATATTTACAGACAAACAAATTATTACAATTTCAGAAAAACTGGGTTATTTGTTCAACAGAAAGAGCGTCACCAACTGAGCAAGTCCATAACGCATTGGTCGACCTCTGGCCCTTATGAAAGCAGTTATTCGGCTTGGCATTGATTGATAGATAGAGTTGTTAGATGTTCTCCTAAGTGATATCGTACCAAATTCTGTCCAATTGGCGCATTAGATTGTCAAAATCCGAAGCTGGTTGGAAGATCCTGCCCATAATGCTCCAGACATGCTCCATTTGGGAGAGATCCGACAACCTTGCTAGCCAAGGCAGGGTTTGGCAAGATTCAATACATGCAGCAGGAACTCTCGCCATGTGCATCTGGCGCGTCTCAGGACATGCGTTCGCTAGTGATCGTGGTTCAGTTCGAAGTGGGACTCGATATACACTCCTGAAAATTGAAATAAGAACACCGTGAATTCATTGTCCCAGGAAGGGGAAACTTTATTGACACATTCCTGGGGTCAGATACATCACATGATCACACTGACAGAACCACAGGCACATAGACACAGGCAACAGAGCATGCACAATGTCGGCACTAGTACAGTGTATATCCACCTTTCGCAGCAATGCAGGCTGCTATTCTCCCATGGAGACGATCGTAGAGATGCTGGATGTAGTCCTGTGGAACGGCTTGCCATGCCATTTCCACCTGGCGCCTCAGTTGGACCAGCGTTCGTGCTGGACGTGCAGACCGCGTGAGACGACGCTTCATCCAGTCCCAAACATGCTCAATGGGGGACAGATCCGGAGATCTTGCTGGCCAGGGTAGTTGACTTACACCTTCTAGAGCACGTTGGGTGGCACGGGATACATGCGGACGTGCATTGTCCTGTTGGAACAGCAAGTTCCCTTGCCGGTCTAGGAATGGTAGAACGATGGGTTCGATGACGGTTTGGATGTACCGTGCACTATTCAGTGTCCCCTCGACGATCACCAGTGGTGTACGGCCAGTGTAGGAGGTCGCTCCCCACACCATGATGCCGGGTGTTGGCCCTGTGTGCCTGGGTCGTATGCAGTCCTGATTGTGGCGCTCACCTGCACGGCGCCAAACACGCATACGACCATCATTGGCACCAAGGCAGAAGCGACTCTCATCGCTGAAGACGACACGTCTCCATTCGTCCCTCCATTCACACCTGTCGCGACACCACTGGAGGCGGGCTGCACGTTGTTGGGGCGTGAGCGGAAGACGGCCTAACGGTGTGCGGGACCGTAGCCCAGCTTCATGGAGACGGTTGCGAATGGTCCTCGCCGATACCCCAGGAGCAACAGTGTCCCTAATTTGCTGGGAAGTGGCGGTGCGGTCCCCTACGGCACTGCGTAGGATCCTACGGTCTTGGCGTGCATCCGTGCGTCGCTGCGGTCCTGTCCCAGGTCGACGGGCACGTGCACCTTCCGCCGACCACTGGCGACAACATCGATGTACTGTGGACACCTCACGCCCCACGTGTTGAGCAATTCGGCGGTACGTCCACCCGGCCTCTCGCATGCCCACTATACGCCCTCGCTCAAAGTCCGTCAACTGCACATACGGTTCACGTCCACGCTGTCGCGGCATGCTACCAGTGTTAAAGACTGCGATGGAGCTCCGTATGCCACGGCAAACTGGCTGACACTGACGGCGGCGGTGCACAAATGCTGCGCAGCTAGCGCCATTTGACGGCCAACACCGCGGTTCCTGGTGTGTCCGCTGTGCCGTGCGTGTGATCATTGCTTGTACAGCCCTCTCGCAGTGTCCGGAGCAAGTATGGTGGGTCTTACACACCGGTGTCAATGTGTTCTTTTTTCCATTTCCAGGAGTGTAGAAGAAAAGTCTACTCCAGTCAATGAGATTCCAGGCTGGAGACGTTTCTGGCCAGTGGTGGTATACCATCCAAACTGTTGCCTGCCATACGGCTCTACAGCCAGGAATGATGGACTCTGGTGCCATTCCTTTTCATAGGAGGACCCGCGCAGTACCCTTACAGCACAGTGGAATGTCGACGATATTCTACGCCCCATTTCTTGCTGTCCACTGCAAGCCATCCTGGGCTTTCATTTCACCAAGATAATGCCTGTCGACAAACGGCGAGAATTCTACTGCTTGTCTTTGTGCTTAGCAAACGCTATCTTGGCCAGCAAGGTTGCCATATCTCTCCCCAGTTCAGGACATTTGGAGCATTATGGATAGAGACGTCCAACCAGCTCGAGATTTTGACGACCTAACGCACCAATTGGAAATAATTTGGCATGATATCCCTTAGGAGAACATCCAACAACTCTATCAGTCAATCAAGAGGCGAATAATTGCTTGTACAAGGGCCTGAGGAGGGCCAAGTCGTTACTGACTTAATCAGTTTGTGAAGGTCTTTCTTTTGAATGACTCATCAAATTTTTCTGGACTTGTAAACATTTTTTATTTCTACATGTCTCTCACACAAAACACACACATCCGCTTCTCTTGCGCTCACCCAACACACTGGTCACTTCGCCAGCCCTCACTGCCACGGGCAAGATCAGACAGGTAGGAGCATTGTCTGTGCATATCAAAGGCTGAGCTAATCCATTACTTCTGGCTGCCAACTCCTCGTGACAGCCCTTGTAAGCAGCTATGGTGCACTGCAAAACTATCAGCTGAAGCTTGGATTATACTGTAGTTCTAAGCATTTCCACCTCAACATAGACCCACCAGTTTAAAAAATCTACTTTACCCAATCCGAGGCAACGCCATTGCTGACCATACACCTCGAATTTCTTACACTAAATGTGATTCGTCCAGTTTATACAAGTTATTTTCGAAGATAGAAGAAATCTGACAATACACACTTTTTCACGTCGCTAAAGTATCGTTGCTTGTTGTGTAAATCCTGTACAGGACTACGGCATACGCTATATTCCCTCTAAATATTCTTTCATCAGGTAGTGAAACATCTTTTCTTGTCTACCATGTCATGCATCTCAGGAGTGGTATTTTAAACTCATTTTTGGTTTATGATGGAGTGCTAAGATCTAGCACTGTCCAGGACACCTCCTCGCTTTCGAACTCTCTGTTAAAGTAACCAGATGTCTCGCCACATACGAAATCTCTGAAGGTAGCAGCACAGAGAAGTTGTAAATATAAGTTTTATTCTACGTGTCACTTTATAAATTCGGCAACATATCTGTTGTTATTACGATGGTTCTCTCTCCCTGTATAGGTCGACGACTGAAATATCTTTAAAAGATTTCGCCGCAACGAAAAATACAACAAGTGAAAAATCAAATTCATGGTGCCCTAGCCATCTCCTACACCCGCCAGGCGGCATATCACTAATGTCAAATTGATGTTTCTATCATCGTTATATTGTACCACCCAACAGAGAAAATCCATGAACTATAAAAGCTCCGCTAACTACATCCGACAGAGAATTCGATAAGATTTTTACCGCATCTCTCCTTTCTGATATATCACAAACGAATACCATCTATGTGCCGGCATCAAGCACATGCGCCGAGCCTGTTAAATATACAGGTATTGATCCATTTGCGCATGTGGGCAGTGATCGAAGACGCTTGCACAGACTGGTGCAAAGTTTCATCGCCTGTTATGTAGGAGGGCCTTATCCCGCAGACTATCAGTCGCAAGAGACAGTCCCTGTTTTGTTGTTTGATACATAGTTTTCTTCTGCTGAAACACGCTTTGTACATCACCGTACACTTTTTTTTCGCCTCTACGTGGAGGTCTGTGTCGGGTTCTAAACTGACGTTAACGCGTTTTGATCAGCTGGCTCTCATAGAAAACTGGAAGTCGCACATTGTAAGTCATATTGTCGCTGCTCCCACAACATGATGATTGAAATAAAAGACAGTTACAACAAGAGGAAACTGGTGGAGTTTTGGGGCATTGTGGAGCGTATCCATACTACTGTCCAAAGGTGACTCATGACCTCTACATTTAAAAACATCTTTTCACAGTGACAGGATAGCTGATGGCTCCATGTTCCATTTCGATTGATTCCTCATTTTGCACTTAAGTATACGATCATTGTTTCGGTGCTAGCCATCTCTGTATGATGTTGCTTTTCCACCAAGACTCTTTCTCCATCTTAAACAAGTGATGTCAGTCAATCATTACGTGGTAATCAACAGCGTACCAGTGGAAGAATGGAGTGGAAAAGGCATCGCTGATGTACTGTAATAAGCATCACAGTTGATAGTGAGTTCAATTTCAGCAGTTCTACCAGTTTTTTTTTATAATGCCGACCAGTGACAGATCAGCATGTTTTCCAATTTCTATATCATCGCTAAACCTTCCCTCCTCTACTTTGCAAGTACCATTGCGAATGTAGATAGATGACTCATCCATTCATTTTTAATTCTCAAACATATACACCAAAGTATAACAGTCAGCGATCTTCACATTTCTAGCACTTCCATCATTACCCTATCTACCTGGAAGTTACAGAGCATTCTCGCATTCTTAGGATCAAGTTAGAGACTCAAAGATCTCCTTGCATTGTCTTAATGGGAGCAGTCTGACTCACATGCATAGACACAGCCATACAGAAAACAGAGGAAACGGACTTAAATTGTAGAATATGTGGTTGGAAGTGACTGGATGCATTCGAGTACAGTGCTGTACTTCTTCGCCTGACCAGAAAAATATTGCATTTGCGCTATGTGTTGCCAACTGTACTATATTTACGAGCAATTTTAGAATATAGAACGAGTAGTCATGTCATGATCGCAGGGTTTAAGTGACATGAAATCGGTAAAGTTACGACAAATGTTGCAGAAATATGTATAAACTGAAGGACAATATGCCGAAATGCAGGGAAATGAGGAAGTACTTGCATGTCTTCTACTAGGCACACAATAATTCTTGTACATGGCAACGAGTATGCGACAGCAAGAGGAAAACGAGAAAACGTTGACATGGAAGCACCGGGAATCAGAGAAACAGTTATTTTTCGTCGAGGCAACATTCTGCGGAATGTTTATTGAGGGAATAGTGTAATACGCGAGTTGACTGCAGTTTCATGCTTTCCTGGAGAGAAGAGAACCATCTGCCTCTAAACTTACTTGGATCTGCGTTGAAGGATGGCAGATAGTGGATGGAGTGATCAGTTGATATGGAGTTGTAACGAAGTGTGATTTAATGGTAGACTGATGATGCATTCTAGAGAGAGAGAGGGAGATGTTGCTGCAGGCCATTTGATCAGTTTTTTTCATTGTTCTGTCAGGATGCAGCAATTGTGTGACATAGCCTGCGTTCGACTCATATACAACTGCGTGTTCTGTGTGTGACTTAGTGCAGTGTCTACTTGCGATCGTTAACAGCAAACTTCTCAATCATCAGAGAACTTCCATCTCATGTATGGTGAAACATGTCCATCCCGTTTCGACACATACCTTTAGATCAGTGTTTCTCAACCTGTGCGTCGCGACCCCCTGGAGGGGGGGGGGGGGGGGCGCAAAGCCATTCTCTCTTACCAATAACTTCGTGGTACTGATTGCAGACACTAGAACAATACTTTGGGATTGACAGCTCCATCCCTCTGAGTTCCATCATGCATAAAAACCACCCGTTTCTTGTTCTTAGCCGTCTATTAAATCATCACAACATTTTCATATCTACTATCCAGCGATAAGGGGTGCTAACGCCCTCGACGTTTGCGCATCTGAAGAAATCTTGTGCACTTGTGTTGGTGCCGTGAGTAGGACTGGTGCAGAACAGCGGTTATGGAATCGGCTCACTCTGCTCCTTCGTGAGAAGTGGAGTATCGCTGTCTACTTCTGTTTAACTCCAGATTAAATCGGTGACAATACTGAAGGGAGCGTTAGTCAAATACAATGCAAGGAGATCTTTCAGTCTCTAACTTGATCCTAAGAATGCGAGAATGCTCTGTGACTTCCATCTGCATAGGGATAGATCGTAAATTGCGCACAATGATCGAAGTGCTAGCAATATGTAGATCGCTGTCTGGTATACTTTGGTGTATATGTTCGAGAATGAACAATGAATGGACGTACTGCGCAGTCATCTATCTTCATTCGCAATGTTACTCGCAAAGTAGAGGAGGGGCGGCTTAGCGATGATACAGAAATTGGAAAGGATGGTGCAGTGTCACTGGTCTGAATTGTAAAGAATTGGTACAATTGCTACAATTGAACACACTATCAGCTGTGATGCTTATTACAGTACATCAGTGACGCGTATTCCACCCCATCCTTCCACTGGTACGCTGCTGACTACTACACAATGATTGACTGACATCCCTTGTTTGAGGTGGAGAAAGAGTCTTGGTGGAGAAGAAACATCTTCTGGGGATGGCTAGCACTACAATGATTGCGTATATAGCTGCAAAATGAGGAATCAATCTAAATGGAACATGAAGCCATCAGCTATCCTGTCACTATGAAAAGATGTATTTAAATGTAGAGGTCGTGAGTCGCCTTTGGACAGCAGTTTGGAAACGCTCCACAACGGCACACAGCTGGATAGGACTCCTCTTAATACGATGGCTATAGTTACAACATGATTGTAATACTACCTTCAAAAACAAACAGCATTGAAAAAATCATGATCTTAGTGTCAAAACGTAAAAGTGATAGACAATATCACCGTTTGTTGATGTAGACAGTCGTCCATAGGGTCAAAATTATTTTATTTCTTCCAGAGTACTATTTTTAAGTTCTATGCTGCACAGTTCCATATCATCTGATAACGAGTGATTTGTGGTGTGAGAAGAACATACCAGAGGTGGCTTGTACATTCTGCTAACCCAGTAACATAGTAGTGGCCTGAGGTTGGCTATGGAAAATATACTGTTATGTAACAATTATAATTCCTTGCTTACACCCATATGTCGGATCTGTACGACATAATTATGTATTATCTGCTAACAAGTGCTTTGTGATGTGGAAATAGAAGTCTAGAGGCAACCACTGAGCTAGTAGCAACTCGAGACTCTATTAAGGTGTACGTAATTAGTCAGGTTCATGTTCTATGGAACAAATGAACGTTCTTTTATCGAAATGATGTAGAACGAGTCAGGTTACAGGATATGTACGTATGATTAGTGTTAAATACTGAGCACACTATTTTTTAGTTCTACTCATTCCAGCTACACTTAAAAACAAGGCTATTTTTTCAGGATACAAGTTATTACATAGACACTCGTGCATGGAACAGAAGGAATTGTTTAGTACAAATGCTTTTAGGTTAGATTCAAAACTTTCTTTGCTATGTACCAGACATTTTATGTTACTGGGCAAATGATCAGTTTTTCTTTCTGCATACTGATCTCCTTTCTGAGCCACTGAAAGCTTTAAAAATGGGTAATAAAGGTAACTTTTTCCTCTAGTGTTGTAGATATGGACATTAGTATTCTTCTCAAATTGTGATGGGTTATTATTTATGATGAGGTTCGTTAGTGGATATATGTATCTTGTTAGCGTACTTCAAATGCATAACTCCTTGAAGGGGTAGCTACATGACAACTATGGATGAACATCACATATTACTCTTATTTCTCGGTTTTTGTACAATCAATACTTCCTTCATAAATGGTGAGTTACACAAGGAAATTATTCCACAAGTCATTATTCAGTGGAAATATGCAAAATCCGCCAGGGTGTTGATTCGTTTGTTTCCAATTGGTAATTACACCAATAGCCAACTTAGTTCCACTTAACTGTTTGAGCAGCTCAGTAGCAGTTCAAGTTTTCATCAGTACGAATAACCAAAAAATCTGGATTAGTCTACCCTCTCTACTGACCCCTGTTCAATGTTATGTAAGCTGCTGGTACGATTCTACTTGTTCAGAGCTGAGTATAGAGTGTTTTCTCAAAATTAAGGAAGAGTCTGTTTTCAGAGAACCACTTAATTATACTTTAAAAACATAATTAACAATTTCTTCTGTTTTTTCTCACTAATAGGATTTATCATGGCACTAGCGCTGTTGGCAAAAACTACCAATTCTTCTTCATGCATGTTAAATGGCAAGTAATTCACACACATAAAGGATAGGAGTAGACAGTTAATTGAACTGTGGGGGACTCGTATCATAATATCTCCTCCACAGCTAGTAAAATTATCTCTCTTTTCAATATTATCTGAATTATTCATCACAAATTTTTGCATTCTGTTTGACAGTTAATTGAACCGTGGGGGGCTTCCAACATAATATCTCCTCCACAGTTAGTAAAATTATCTCTCTTTTCAATATTATCTGAATTATTCATCACAAATTTTTGCATTCTGTTTGTTAATATGATTCAAACCAGTTGTGTGTAAAGCTATCAGTTCCAAAAAACTTAAGTTTTTCTAAGAGTAGAAAACAATCTACATAATCAGATATCTTGGAAAGATCACAATAATACCAACAGACGATATTTTATTATTTATGGCTGGTAGTATTTGGTGAGAGTATAAACAGCATTCTCCGTCAGGCAACCTTTCTGGAATCCAAACTATGATTTGCTAAGTAAATTGAAGAAAGTGGCCAATAATTATTTCAGTCTTTCTTGTCAACTTTATTGCCAAGGCGTTTAACAACTGCATATTTTAAACTGTCTGCAAAAATTTCCTGTGGAAGTGGTGCATTACGTATTTCACTTAGGACATGACACAGAGTTAGAACAATTTTCAAAATGCTGTTTCAAATTCCATCAACACCCTATGAACTTTTGGTTTTTGAATCTTTATAATTCTTTTGCTATCAGTGAAGGACATTGGTGTAACTTGCTTATGGTTTTGTGGATTAATATTTGTGATATATTCTCTTGTTTTCTTCAACCAAATCATTTTATTCTATTTTTTCTGCTGTATTTAGGAAGTTACTGTCAAAAAAGTACCCACAACTTGTGAATCATCAGTCACAAAATTGTCATTATTTTAGTTTAATTGCCATGTCTCTTGTTTCACAATACCCCATATGGTCTTAATCTTATTATCTGCATTATTTATTTTAGTCAGGATGTAAGGATGTACATTCTTCTTGATACATGCTTCTTGACATTTCAGTGACTTCCTTAAAATATTACAGTATTTTTTTGTAGTATGCAAGTAATGTCAGATTCAGAGTCATTCTAGTCTTTATATAAATGTCTGTCTTTCTCTTAAATTAGATTTTCATTCCCTTAGTTATCTGTGACTTACTTCCTTTTTTAGTGGATTTACTGGATAATTACTTAGAAAAGATATTTTCAAATATTAACAATAATTTACCGTGTAATAAATTGAATTTGACATCAGCATATTTTTCTTATACACTTCACCATGTACCAACTGTCCCTAATTTATTACCGAGCGAGGTGGCGCAGTGGTTAGCACACTGGACTCGCATTCGGGAGGACGACGGTTCAATCCCGTCTCCGGCCATCCTGATTTAGGTTTTCCGTGATTTCCCTAAATCACTTCAGGCAAATGCCGGGATGGTTCCTTTGAAAGGGCACGGCCGATTTCCTTCCCCATCCTTCCCTCACCCGAGCTTGCGCTCCATCTCTAATGACCTCGTTGTCGACGGGACGTTAAACACTAATTTCCTCCTCCTCCTCCTCCCTAATTTATTGTTGAAACTTTATATCCTGTTATCTTTAATAAGCCTCTCTGCTTTATATGAACCTGCCTTACGACTGTGAGGCGCTACATTGTTTATTTCCATTAACTGTGTATCATGATCAGATAGTCCATTAACAATTGGGTACACATTATTGCTTCAGCTTGAGTACTGTCAATAAAAATTATTTCAGTCAATATCAATATCTGCTCCATATGTTTATTGATCAGTGGCATAGTGTTTTTTGCACATGCTATAATCTCTCTTATCTTATTCGTATGGCCTGTATGCGAGATTGGCAATGATTGGGATACAACTATCACAGAGCCTATCCTAAATGCATGTTCCCTGAAATTATCCAAAGGAGATTCTACGTTGTTATTCTTCCATAGAACCCCATTTACTGTGGAGATGAGAAAACATCCCAGGGATTGCATATGCATAAGTCCAAACAACTGTCAGGTTGATCTGTGAAACAGAGAAATGGTCACAGATCTTCCACACGTCCCAACCTTGCAAGTTGCAGTTTTCTTTTTTTAAATATGGTCTACACTTTGACTCGAACACATCCCATATTAAACCCACTATGTGTGTCTGGATACTTTCTTCAGATGGTTTATGCATAATGTAGATCACATAGCAACCTATTGGGCAGCTAATGGGTGACCAGTTTGTGTATATGGCGATGAGATATATTCTACCTTCATCGAATTCCACTGTTGAATGCTACTGTACAGAGTGATACTGATCAGTGTGTCCTTTACAAAGCGATGTATAACTAAAGGCGCAGTAGTATGGCTAATTTAATATTCCCCTGGACAACTATTAACCTGCCTCCAACTATATTCTCGATATTAAAAAGCTACTGTCTTGGAAATATACAGTGCCCTTTGTTATCCTGATTTTGGAATACAATTTGTTTATTGTTGTCAGCACTTCTGTTTCTGTGATTGTTACTTTACAATTAGGCTTTCGTCCAGCAGTGTACCTGTCCTGTACATGGTGGAGAATACTTGCTACATCAAAACTTCACACAGCATGCTGGAAGCCATAGCATTTGAGTAACTACGATGTCAAGCCTACTTATAGGTCACAGGCAGAAACTATGTATGGTGGATAGAACTGGGGAGCTGGAACATTTGTTAATGTCAAGAACGTAGGGACACTCAGTTTCAATGGACTAGTTGCTGTGTCTATTGCAATACTAAAATGTCTCCTACTTACAATTATCTCCATCTGTCTTTTGCATGGTAATGGTACACATCAAAAAGTGGTTTACTGTGCCAAAACTGGAGGGAATATGTTGTGGGCAATATATTACTTCCTCCTACATATGTCTCACAAAGCGACGGCATAACAAATTAGAGCTAATACAGAGGTTTGTCCAACAGACAGTCTTTCTACGTGCCATTCACAGCTGGAACAGGGACAGAGGTTAAATGCTGGTTGTATCAGAAGTTCCATCTTCCGAACTAAATGTAAGTAATGGACTTGTTTACAAGATAACTTTTTAATATAACTTTTTTCGACACTTGGAGTGTAGTAAAATACATGTTTAATCAGTGAGGGGAAGCCCAGGTGGCTTTTCTATTGGAGACCTGTGATTTCGGTGGTAGTTGTTGCAGTTGTTACTTCCTAGATTTTTTCTTTGGTGTGACGTCACGCGTGCTGGACTGCTGTTGAAATTGATCGTCAATATTTTATAAAGTTTCAGTCTTCAGTTACTTATTTTAAAGTTTATTTGTGTTAATATTTGCTGTAAAAGAAAGTTGTTAGTGGATTTTCATTAATCTCAGTCGTTCTTTCTGTGTTATTGACTAGAGTGGTCTGTTATTCGTGAGTGTGCTTTCGTCGTTCGTCCAAGCCTCGCGCCTCAGTAGTAGGTTTACACTTTGCGGCGTGCAGTTGCAGCTGTAGCTGTTATAAAGCTAAGTACTGAAAAAGTTATTTGTGCACTGTTACACAGTTATTCATCTTCAGCGATGTTTCGTGTTGTTTGTGGCGAAGTAAGGATTTGGAAACGTTCGTTTGCTGTGTTTTTTAAAGTTTTCTGTGCGTTGAAGTCGTTTAGTTTTCAGCTGACGTTCCTTATTGTTTCTAATGGACTATTTCAGTAAAATTTTAATTTAGTGTTTTAACTTCGTTGAGTGTTACAATGGTCGCTTGAATTTTTGGTTTTAGCTAATAATTTTGTGATGTACTGGTATCAACTGTGGTGTAGTAGTATTAATATAAGTAGTTGCTTTCTTATTAGACAGAGAATTTCGAGACCGCTATTGTTAGTCCTATGAATAGTTCTGCTTGTGTAACTGAGCTTAGATAACGTAGACGTATAGTTTTTTTCAATAACTGTAAAATTTTACCCTGAGTGAGAGGTGTGAGATCTATCGTAGGTTCGTGAGTAGTAAGTTACAGTGTGGGATTTGTTCAGAGTATTTTCATTGGGGGGAATGCAGTGGGGAAACCAGTGGGCATTCAACTGAGATCCTCTCCTCGGAATGTAGAATCTGTAGTAGAAATAAGTTGACAGAGGAGCAGGCGCGTAAGATCTGTGCCCTTCAGATGCAGTTACAACGCACAAAGAAGGAACTAGATAGGTAGATAAGGTTGAAGGGTGGTGTGGAATGCGAACTGGCAGTTAGCAAAGAATGCAGCTAGGAGGAGGAGGTATTCAGATAGTTATACTTTGCGTATATGCAATAGATTTGACCAACAGAGTTGAGTCGAGAGGAGCCTCTTGTAGCTGCAGATGTAGGGAACATGCAGCAGTCTTCAACAGTTATGAAGCCTAGGTCAGTTTCAAAGTCTAACAGAAAGAAGAAATTTTTGCTGCTAGGTAGTTCGCATGGTTGAGGAGTGGGCCAGCAGTTGCAGGAAGTGTTGGGGAGTGAGAACCAGGTCACCATCGTTGTGAAGTCTAGTGCAGGGTTGGCTCAGGTGACTGACAGCATAGCGAAGTTATGTTGGAATTTTACGAAGGAGGATCAGGTAGTAATAGTGGGTGGAGCAATGAACAGTCTTGATAGGGACGGGGAATATGATGTAGTTGGTAACCTGGTAAATATAGCTACTCAAACCGGTGGCACTAACGGGCATTACACGCAACTGTTTCAGCATGATCGGCGTCATCTTAATGTGGATGTTAGGCGTCTTAACATGGAGCTGGGGAGGGACCTGATGGCAGATGGCTTGAGTCACATTGTAGTGGTTCCAGTTGGGTCTATCAGTATGTCAGTTTTCACTAGGCATGGCCTGCACCTCAATAGGTATGGGAAGGGGAGGCTGGCAAAGCAAGGTGACAGTGTACTGAGTGGTGGTGGGATCACTCATGGAAAAATTCCTGTAGTAGTTGGTGTTAGAGCTGCACCTTTTTTACACTGAAGTCAGCTGACAGGTATACCTGCTTAAATAAAGTCCCTCTAACTAAGGGTCCACCTTCAGAGGAAGTCATGTTTCCAAGTGGAGAAGGAATGAGCATATTTCATCAAAATATAAGAGGTATTAAAAATAAAGGTAGTGAACTCCTTATAGATGTAGACTCTGAAATTATTGCTATATCAGAGCACCACTTAAATAACTTGACAATTCAGAGGCTTCCTTTACCAGGACACAGATCAGTTGGCTGTTTTTCAAGCAGTTCCTTGCGGGGTGGGGGAGTGGCTATGTAAGCAAAAAACAATATTCCATTTGAGTCCATAGGGACATCACGGCACTGCACTGAACAGATATTTGAATGTTGTGCAGGGGCAATTGAATTTAGTGAAACTAAACTTCTAATTGTTGTTGTTTATAGATCCCCTAACTCTGATTTCAGAACATTTCGCTCAAGCTAGAGAGGGTTCTTGATTCACTTTCTAGGAAGTACCAGAAATGAGTTATATGTCGTGACTTCAATATAAATTTTGTATATGATAGTGCACAAAAAAGGATGTTCGTAGATCTCCTAAATTCATATGATCTGATGCAGACTGTTTTTTCCAACTAGAGTGCAGGGGAGCAGTAGCAAAGCCATAGACAATATTTTTATTCATTCTTCATTACTAGATGGGCATTCTATTAGTAAAAGGATGAATGGCCTTTCAGACCATGATGCTCAAATTTTAACACTAAAAGGCTTTCGTACTCAAACAAATGTCATATATAATTAGAAACTATGTAGGAAAGTTAAACCAAGAGCAATAGAGTTTTTTAAAACTTGTCAAGGAACAAGAGTGGCAGGATGTCTATAGTGTCAATAACATAGATGATAAATACAATGCTTTCCTTAACACATTTCTCATACATTGCTTTCCATTAGAACGTTCTAAACGGGGTACTAGCAGTAGTAGGCAGCATGGGTGGCTGACTGGTGGGATAAGGGTATTATGCAGAACAAAGTGGGAATAATATCAAAATGTTAGAAGTAGTCACAATCAAGCTACAGGATCCCATTACAAACAGTACTGTAAGATTCTTAAACTGTTATTAGAAAGGCAAAGAGTATGTGGTACGCAAATAGAATATCTAATTCACCATGCGGTCAGTTGTGAAGGAAGTGTCTGGTCAGCAGCACAAGGTCGGTGGTATAAAGTCAGTTTGTAGTAAAAATATTTCTGTTACTGATAAATCAGATACATGTACAGTATATAACAATTATTTTGAGTATTGCTGGTGAATTAAATAAAAAATTAGTTTCTACAGGGAATCATATAACTTTCTTGGCAACTGCCTTTCGAGATTCATGTCTGAAATACTCTGTGATACAGACAAGGGGGAGCTCAAGTCAGTAATTAAATCACTGAAGACTAAGGACTCTCATGGTTATGATGGAGTGCATAGCAGAATATTAAAGTACTGTGCTGCACATGTTAGCCCTGTATTTAGCCATATTTGTAATTTTTTCCTTTAGGAATGGTCAGTTTGCCGAATGACTGAAGTACTCAGTAGTACAGCCGTTTTATAAAAAGGGAGAAAGGGATAATGTAGACACTCTTAGACCTATTTTTATGTCATCAGTGTTTGCTAAAGTTATTGAAAAGGCTGTATATGTAAGGATAATTGATCATTTTTTATCACACGATTTGCTCTCAAATGGACAGTTTGGCTTTAGAAGTCGTTTAACAACCGAAAATGCTATATTCTCTTTTGTCTGTGGGGTACTGGATGGGTTAAACAAATGGTTGCGAACGCTAGGAATATTTTTTGATTTAACTAAGGCGTTTGCTTGTGTTGGTCACAAAATATTGCTCCATAAGTTGGGCCATTATGGAATACATGGAGTAGCTCACAATTAGTTCACCTCTTACTTTAGCAACAGACAGCAAAAGGTCATTATTCACGACGTTGAGAATGGCTATGACGTGGGGTATGGTCAAGTGGGGGGTGCCCCAGGAATCAGTGTTGGGGCCACTACTGTTCCTTATTTATATAAATGATATGCCCTCTAGTGCTACAAGTAACTAAAATATTTCTGTCTGCTGATGACACTAGCTTGGTAGTAAAGGATTTTGTGTGCAACACTGGCTCAGTTTAAAATAGTGCAGTTCATGACCTAAGTTCATGGCTTGTAGAACCTAAACTAATGCTAAGTCACAGAGAGACTCAGTTTTTACATAACTCAACAACACCTGATATTTTAATTTCACAGAGTGAGCATATGATTAGTGAAGCTGAACAGTTCAAATTTCTAGGTGTTCATGTAGATAGTGAACTGTCGTGGAAAGCCCACATTGAAGATCTTGTTCAATGACTAAATGCTGCCATTTTTAGTATTTGAACGGTATCTGAAGTGAGTGATCGTTCGAGATGAAAATTAGTCTACTTTGCTTATTTTCATTCGTTTATGTCGTATGGTGTTATATTTTGGCGTAACTCTTCCCATTCTAAAAGGGTATTTTTGGCTCAGGAACTGGTGGTTCAGGCAATAAGTGGTGTAAGTTCACGAACCTCTAGTCGACCCCCGTTAACAAGTCTGGGTATTTTGACATTGTCTTCTCAATGTATGTATTACTTACAGTCATTTGTTTTTAACAATATTAGCTTATTCCCAAGAATAGGCAGCTTTCACCCAGTTAATACTGGACAGAAATCAAACCTGCATTTCGATCATACTTCCTTAACTCTTGTGCAGAAAGGTGTGCAGTATGCTGCTGCATTCATTTTCAATAAACTACCACTCCAATTCAAAAATCTTAGCAGTAGTCCATGCGCTTTCAAATCGAAAGTG
Organism: Schistocerca americana; assembly: GCF_021461395.2. NCBI lineage: Eukaryota > Metazoa > Arthropoda > Insecta > Orthoptera > Acrididae > Schistocerca > Schistocerca americana. The sequence goes on from NC_060125.1 coordinate 312,476,016, forward strand.
AAGAGTTTCTTCATAGGTCTCTTCTTCTATTCTGTCAAGTCGTTCGTTGAAAAAATAAGCTGATTCTTGTTGTATTGTTGATTTCGTTTACTTAAACTTATGGACCGACTTTTTTTGGACTCATAAACATTTTATTTTTATCTGCTATTACTTTTATGTTGTAATTTCATGTACTGACATGTTCAATGGCTTGGAGATTTTCTCCTCAATATGATCCTACGGAACGTGATGTGATACTGGTTTCGGAAATTTTTTAACACATTAATAATGTGGTGTCATGTTTCCTTGCATTGAAATGTGCATTTGGTAGTGTTTTTTTAAGTAATGCACTATGGTTTTCCATGTTAAACATTTAAAGTTCCCTATTTAGGTATGTTTTTGAATGACAATCTTGAGAAGTTGGTATTTGGAGTAGAGGAGAAAGAAACTGTAACAAATCCTCCGCCATGGCAAGAACTATGCCCCTTACATGAAGTCATTAAAAATCACCGAACTCACGTTGAGTGAACAGTAGGGCTGAACAAAAATGAGTGATAAGGCACAATGCATCTTGTAGAGGGTATAGTATGGAGGTATTGGAACAATTAATGTTGGGTGATGGTTATAAAGTAATTCATGCGACATGAAAACTTTGTGGAAACGCATCGATTTACTAGAGGCTAGTTCATCGCAGGGAAGTATTCAGAGTTGACAGCGGCTGGGGAGTGGCGAAGGGAAGTGACAATAGGCAGCTTAGGGTGGCTCAAACTCTGAGAAAGCGGTAACGGGGCACGACCTCCAGCTGCCTTAAGATAAGTGACAGTGAGTGGGTAGTTGACCCCATGCTGGTGTACTGGGAAGCAGATGGAGAACTTGTACACCTGTTGATAAATTTCCATCATCCTGTTTTCAGTGAAACATGCAAGAAAGCCATGCAAAGCTACGGTGGACTGGTCAACAGAGGCCAAAATATGCGTGTTCGTGACTATAGCAACTTCACGCTGAATTCACGGTCCGCAGAGTCTGAAGTAAATCAGGTGAAGAGCGACAGAATGAAATACGCCGGCCTCCGATGGCAACGTAGGACCGTGGAATTTGAAGTACTCTCCTGGGAGTCCGAATTCCGGAAAAATTGGTGTTTTGTGCAGACGCTAACCTTGATGGGTGGCCTAGGAGGAGCTAAATAGCAGAAGTTGAGAGGCAGGGAAATTTTGTGGGAATTTGTTCACTTCCCAGAGCAGGCATTGGTCGGCACTGGGAAGCGACGCATGATTAACGCGTCTTGCGCTGTAATTGGCGTAAGTGATTTTGCTGGAGGGGAAACCGTGGCGAAGAGTGGACTGGCAGAAGTCTCCATAGAGGTCTTCCATTCCCTGCTTGCCTAGAGTGCGGATGTGGCGTTCTTTACTCAGCTTGCCTGAGAGATAGTGAGCATCTCTGCAGTTTATGACTTAGCAAACAGAATGATTGAGCTTGGAGATAGCAAGTTTTCGTTCAGCTATGTACTGAGCAAGATAGCTAGGAGTGAATAGACGAGCATAGCCTTGCAGCACCACGAGGCCGGCCAACGTCCGCCCAACGACGACACCCCGCCACACTGAATTCGGTGATACTGCGTCTGCTCCGGCTTGAGTTAGGCCACTGATTAATTTGTTGGATCACGCCAGCAAAGTTTCCATGAGGGTTTCATGGCCCGTTTATTGTAGAATTCTTCTCACATTTCGCATTATGCCTGCGTTGGTCAATAGGAATTAATTTTGATTTATCGTGTTCTACTCCACGTAAACGCAATTTATTCCCACTGCCTGTTAGGAGAGTCATGTAATGTGATGACTGAAGGTCGTGAGTTAAAATAAATTTGTGCTAATCAACTGCATCTGTTTTCAATCAAGTAGCTGAAATTCCAAATCACTTTCTTAATTAATTTTATGTTCAACATTTGCATCTGGTGTTCTATAGCTGAATATAACATCAATGTGCACCCCTTTTTAGTTAAAAGGGATCAATTCTGAATCAATTAATGTCAACATTGCCACCACAGTTCAATCAGGAGTCACAGGGCCGTATTACTTTCTTTGCGTTATCCGATATTGCAGCAGTTTGCACTCTCTATTAATCTGTTAGTCAATTAGCTGGGGTGAACACACACCAAAACCAGATAAGTGATGGGTGGGGTGTTATACCATAAACTGCAAACAGTGATGGCAGCTGCTCATACATTGGAGCACTCATAGAAAAATCCACTGGCCACAATATTCTCCTGAAAAAAAATATAAACACAATTGCATATGTCGCCTAAGTGTTGTCTGGGGGTGGTGGCTAATCTCCTCTGCTTCATGGTGATTGACCAACATAAGAGAACAAACGAAGAGCCCATCTTATGATGGTGGTTACCATACCGCTATGGTGGTCGGGGAAGGGGTTAAATCCCACAGCAGGATAATGCCCCTAAACTAGAGAAAGCAGATGGGCATTTTTTGGTTCATAAATTATGGTACAAGTGTCACTCCAAAAAAAGTGCACACTATTTTTGTAAAAATACAATTTTCATTCTGCATGTGTGAAAGTTTTCGAATGTGTAGATACATCCTTCCCGCTTGTTTTCAAACTTAGTCCAACCTGTTCCCGTGAGTGGCACCGTCACAGCATGTGTTCAAGATGGCTGCTACACTTGACGTTCGTCAGAAGCAACGTGCTGTCATAGAATTCTTGGGCTGTGAAAACGAGACAGTGGGAAACATCCACATGAGATTGAAAAAGGTGTATGGAGATGCTGCTGTCGATCGCAGTACAGTTAGTCGGTAGGCAAGCAGGTTACGTGAAGAAAGCAGGTACGGTAATATTGAGGATTGTCCTCACAGCGGTAGGCCTCGTACTGCACACACTCCAGCAGACAATGTGCATAGAGTTAACGAGTTGGTGACTGCTGACAGACGCATCACAGTGAACGAATTGTCATGCTACGTTGCAATAGGGGAAGGAAGTGTTGGCAGAATACTGAAAGTGTTGGCGTTAAAAAAGGTTTGTGCCAGGTTGGTTCCCAAGATGTTGACAGTGGCTCACAAAGAAACAAGAAAAACGGTATGCAGCGAACTTTTAGAACAGTACGAGAATGGAGGCGATGAATTTCTTTGAAGAATTGTGACGGGTGATGAAACGTGGCTCCATCATTTGTCACCAAAGAGGAAGAGGCAATCAATGGAATGGCATCATGCAAATTCACCCAAGAAAAAAAAAATTCAAAACCACACCTTCTGCTGGAAAAGTTATGAATATGGTGTTTTTCGATTCTGAAGGACTCTTGCTTGTGGACATCATGCCAGGTGGAACCACCATAAATTCTGATGCGTATGTGACGACAGTGAAAAAACTTCAAGCCCGACTGAGCCGTGTTCGACCACATCGGCAAAAGCATGATGTCTTGCTGTTGCACGATTATGCACGGCCACATGTCAGTCAAAAAACCATGGAAGCGATCACAAAACTCGGATGGACAACACTGAAACACCCGCCTTAGTCCTGACCTGGCTCCATGTGACTATCATCTCTTTGGGAAACTGAAAGACTCTCTTTGTGGAACAACGTTTGAAGATGATGATTGCCTTGTGCACACTGCCAAACAGTGGCTCCAACTGGTTGGTCCAGAATTTTACAGTGCGGGTATACAGGCGCTGGTTCCAAGATGGCGTAAGGCAGTTGATAGGGATGGAAATTATGTGGAGAAATGAGGATATTGTTCCTAAAGAATGTATCTACACAGTGTAAAACTTTCAAACATTTAGAATAAAAGATGGATTTTAAAAAATAGTGTGCATTTCTTTTGGAGTGACCTTCGTAATTAAGATTAGATTCATGCAAGTGTTAGAAACACGTGGACTGTTCAGAGTGGGGTGGCACCCCTTTTGAATCATAAATTATGGTCCTTAAGATGATGCTAAAAGTATGTGACAGTCATTTTATTATAGAGGGGCAAGAATTATAGTCATGAAGATTAGACTAAAAGCATTTGGTCGTAAATTAGAGTTGCATAAATATAATTAAGAGCACATGTCTCCACTTCGCTTCCTTTTGGATCGTGAAGTACAATCAGTTGTTAACATAAGGAGAACAATGGACCATTCGAGCTCTCTCTCTCACTGCTCCAATACTTACACGGTAGACATATACTTATGTTACATTTCGTTTAAGATGCCAATGTGGAAGATCAAAGTGTAATTATAGAATAGCCCCATTTTTCTGGACAGTGATTCGTCAAAGATCACCATTTCACGTATGTATCACATCGTTCATGCAGTGAACTACGCCATGTGTAGGACAATAGTATGGATTATTAGCCAAAATTTGAAAAGCTGAGATTTTTTCAGGCTGCTGTTTGATCCGAGATATTTGGCTTCAGTTGTGATGCTACCTCCTATCTAGAAGATACGAGATGGCAGTATCTACAGTGACTAACATTTACGGTTCGTAGATATAAGGTAAGAGATAAAATAACCCTCAATTCCAAACCTAGAAGGGTTTAGTAGTTTGATTGGAGCAAAGCGCCACTCATGATACGAAATCCTTAAAAGAATATTGCTTTGATCGTCAAATCATGTGAAGACATATGGTGTAATGGCAAGTGGCAAAAATGACTTACGGATGTAACCCAGAGCGTAGTCAGAAAGATATATCCCTGGAGGTGACTGTAAGGAAGCTCAGGGAGAGTAAAGACAGATGCAGATGCGGACAGGACAGGACAGAGATGTAGACCCCGAGAGAAGTGACGTCGAATTATGTGAAAAACCAGATAATTGACCGTATTGAGACAGAATAATAAGGATGGAAGGCGGTGCTGAATATCGAATATAAGAATACTCGCACGAGTTTAATTTTGACACAGTGTAACTTAGTGAGTATTGTCGTTGCAATAGGTAATCACACTGTAAGATAACAGCTGTTGTTTGTTATAACAGTGGAAGTAATAACAGATAATACGGAAGGAATGAGTGTAGGTCTCTCTTATTTCAGCAAGCCATTTTCCTACAAAATTACCTCTAGAAAGAATCGATGCATTCCGTCGCAGCGACACCACATCTCGAGATAACAGAGAATTCACTTTTATTGGACACGTGCAGTCATCTTTTGCAGAGGAAGAAGATGGTTTAGGGATGTCAGTGGTTTTCATGTTGCAGAAGCTTTAAGTAAATATCCTTACAGTCAGATTCAATAACAGGTAGAGACAGATAAATTCCTTTGTGCATAAACGTTAACCTTTTAAAACCAGATAACAGTAGGCATATTATGCCTGTCGATCTGTGCCAGTGAATGCACTGTAAGGATTAGGCAAGGATAGTGGGGGGGAACATAGATTGGCCACTAGGATACACACATGCCGTACTAAATTGAGTGACATTTGTATTTTTAGTTTTATCTATTAACGCATCATTCATATTGACGTCTATTAAGTTGAAATATTTTCGATTTTAATAATTTATTTTATATTGGAAGAATAATCTTTGCACTGAAACAATGTGCTGGTCAATAGTGTGAGGGTGCACATGACACGTGGCTGACTATGTAGCCTTCCCCCTTGCTTTTTGTGTCTCTTATGTATTTTTATTTTACATTCATAGCACGACTGACAAACTGCACCTTGTAGTGCAAGGTAGGAATATATTCGCGGTGGTTTTTTGTTATTTGTAGTATCATTCTCGATATCATTTATAGTGTTACACTCACATATTTGTTATATTAACACACCTTACTATACCTTTTCCCAATTTAGATCTGAAGAGGATCCGGTTGTCAGATCGAAAACGATCATCATTAATAAGCAAAGATAGACGGTGTTTCTCATTCATTATACCAAAGGAGATCACAGTTTCCTGAGACGTAGTGTCAATTATGAAAGTCAGAAAAGGTTTCCCCTGGGCTGTGAGCCAGGTGAGTCCGTCACCGACGCTGCCGGAATCGTCGGCGATGCCCGACGAGTGCTCTGCAGTGGCCGCAAGGCGTAGGTGGTGTGGCTGATGCCGCAGGCTCCTGGAGGCGGTCAGGGCTGGTCGCGGAGCGGCGTGAAGATGAGCGGCACGCCTCCCACCGGGCTGAGCAGGAGCGAGAGCGCACTCGTCCGCAGCTGCGGAGTGTCCGGCGCCAGCGAGACGCGCAGCGAGCTGACGACGCGCGCCACGCACAGCTTCACCGCCAGCAGGCCCAGCCGCATGCCTGCCAACACCAGAGGGCCTACTCAGACCGACAGCCCGAGAAGCCATTCGTCTCAGCTTCAGTCTCTCCTCAGTAAACTCATGAGGATCAGAATTAGACTGACCTACCCAAAAGTAGAGAGGATACAAAATGCAGACTGGTAATAATCAGAAAAGCGTTTCTGAAGCAGAGAAATTTATTAACATGGTATACGATACAACTTTTAGGAAGTCTTTTCTGACCATATTAGATTCGTGCATAGGTACTGTAATGGGACGCGAAATTAAAGCGTCACCCATCCACAAGGATCAGCTCAGTTTGCAGGTAAATATAAGTTTAATTTAGTGTTTTGTTTATGTATTTGTAATATTTTATGTTTGTAAACATTTAAAGTTTTGTATTTTTGTTTTGTTTGTTTCATGTTTGGAGAGAGCAGCGCAACTCGGTGGCCCAAACTAATGCCTGAATTCGAAAAAAATATTAAACGAATTGACTCATCTAACGACAGGGTTATCACCTATAGAAATTTTAGGCAAACGAATTATAGGAGAGCCTTTACTAGCTGCTTTACCTTGGCCACCAGAAAATGACACCCAAAAATGCATTTCAAGCGACAAAATTCGCGAACAGATTGGTAAGAAACCTGAACGGAGACTTAAAAGTTGTAATCAACATGCTATTGAACCCACATTTCAAGTAGGAGACCTTATATTAGTACGATTTCATCCTAAAAGTTCGAAAATTAATAAGGAATTTAGGAAATTTTTCTTTACCTTTGAAGGTGCATATGTTGTCGATAAGGTTGTACATCCCAAAGCGTTACTTCTTATGGAACCTCTTCGTCAGGTGTAATTAAAGGTTAATGTAGTGTTGATCAAATTAAACCCTTCATTCCTAAAGAAGTTAATATTTAGTTTATGTTACATATGGATGAGTGTTCGTGGTTTATTCATGCAACTTTTTTGTGATAGGGACGTATTATTTTAAGGAAATGACAAAAAGTTTACACAAGGGCTCAACAATAATCTACCGGTACTTCAAGAAAGGAAAGATAACTAAAAAGGGTTTGTATGGAAAAAATTTTGTTATTAGGTCAGAAGGAATTTTGTATAATTTTGTATTTACTCGGATACTAGGAATCAAAGGGGATGGTTAATGGTTTTAGGGACCATGGGCGTCCAGAGCTATAATGCTCACGAGGACATAGCAGAGTGCCTTTAATAGAGATTGGTAACGGTGTTAGTATAGAACACACCAAACGGGGCTCTCTCTCTCTTGTTTCTCCTAAATAAATTGCTATTACCTAATAAGAGTGTCCGAAGGTAGAGAAAACCATGCCGAGTTTCTAAAGAAAGTTTTCTTGATTTATTCTTGACCTCATGCATAAACAAAGTATAAACAAAGAATTATGGAAAGGAACGATGTTTGAACGCTCTATCCTAATGTAATAACGTCAAGGAACGTGCTAAATCATTATTTACTAGCAACTATTAAGTGGAAAAGAGTAATCTCCGTATATTCAGCTACGAATAACAACAATAAAAACGACTAAAAAGTAACTGACAAATAGTCACAAACATTCATGACATTATTTCTTTAAAGTTATAAAAGGATAAATCTATCTAAAAGCAAAGACATTAGACTACGTAAAATGTAAGAAAAATGTTTGAAGCTTTTATTACCTAACAGTTAATATTGCATATACGAGAAGTTTTATTTTCGGTTAATTCCTGCCAAACTGAACTTGTGGGTGGAATATGTAATGGGACGCGAAATTAAAGCGTCACCCATCCACAAGGATCAGCTCAGTTTGCAGGTAAATATAAGTTTAATTTAGTGTTTTGTTTATGTATTTGTAATATTTTGTTATGTTTGTAAAATATTTAAAGTTTTGTGTGTTTCATGTTTGGAGAGAGCAGCGCAACTCGCGGAAACAGCATCTTCACTGCCGGAACCACAAAGAAAATTGCTGGCCACTAGACGTCGCGGGTCAACGGCCAAAGAGCAGCCGAAGAAACTGTGACCGGGTTGTTGCGTCGAACCGCCAACATTCAAATAAATAAAAATTTGTAATTTTCCATTGTAATGATGTCACAGAATGTTTAGTTCATGTTGTACTTTGTTCAGTTCTATTTTGTCGAGTCTGATGTTCACATATGTATGTAGCATATACGAAGACAATAAAACAATGTATGCTCTAAAGCTTAAATACGTGTTCGAGAATTATTTATGAAGAGTTATATTGAGGAAGAATTATTACTGAATTTTTCCAAGATATTGATTTTCAGAAGAGTTTGATTTCGATTTTTGAATCTTAAAGGTTTTACAGTCTGATTTTAATATGGGAAAAATAAGATAACTTGCAAGAATATAATTTCCTAGAAGAAACGAACGACATCTACATTTCAAAAGTTTGCGCAAACCAGTTGGACTGAGTGACGTAGTTTGACACAAATGACTCAACTGAAGGTGTTTTAATTAGTTTCGCTCAAGAATCTTTTATAGAGAACTTTAAAAGAACTTAAATAATTTTTTTGAAGTGTTTTGTAAACGACGTAGGTTACGAAGTCTGCACATGGTCATATTTCAAACAAAAATCATTGAGTCATACGCGTCGTTACACTACCGTACGTAGCGTTTTTGTTTTGCATGTTGGTATTCCGACTGCTATGGGTTTATTTATCGATTGTCACTTTTTATTTGTGATTCACTATTGCTATTTGAGTTTGTATGTTGTCATTTTTTCATTTGGAGTTGGCAGTAGAGCTTGGGTGTTGGAAAATGAAGTGTCAAGTGGCAAAATCGGAACATTTCCGACCTATTCTCCTATTTGACTTCAATAGAGGGGTGACAGCAGCAGAGGCAACCAGAAACATTTCCACCTTGTGTGGGGACAATGCCTTTGGATAAAGCCATAGAGTAAATATCTCTGGAGTGAGCATTGCGTTCTGCGCATGTTGTCAACATTAAACCAGGATTGCCACGTGTTTTCGGGACTTCGCTGTGTGTGTGTGCCTTCTGCAGCGTTTGAAGTTTGTAATATCAAGAGTTTTTGTTGTTTCACCGTTTGTTGATAGTGTAATAGCGATGGTGAATTACTGTTGTCGCTACGGATGCAAAGAAAAATATGTGAAAAGAGGGATAGTAACATTACATGAGTACATACCATGTAGCTCTAAGTATTGTTATATTATTAAGATACACTGTATATGTTTAAAAATTTCGAGACGTATTATAATTAAGGCGTGATTCTGTAGACCTATTTTTCTACGATTTTATGACTATATAATAGATATAACGGATCGTACAAAAGCTTACAACCAATCGCTTCCTCTCGTAAATTTGCTAATGGAACAGGAAAGGGAATGGTTAGTTGTTTCAGCAAATACTATCCTCCATGCATTTATCAGTGACATGTCGATTATGTATATAGATTACGCAGTCTACTATTTATTTAATAAACTGAGAGAAAGTACGTAAAATGCGTTAAATAAATACTTCAAAGTGTCACCAGTAAGAAAAATTGTGCTTTAGGTCGCAAAAACGAGAAAATAAATACGCAGAAATAGCAGAAAGAAAGGACGAATTAGCAGGGATATAATCGCTAATGTGTGGCAAATTCGGTGTTTTTCGAACACTTGCAAAAGTACTATCGTACTGTCAAGTCGTTTTGCAAGACTATCACTGCAAAAATGTACGTCAGACTCTGTAATACTATAAAGTGCCGTATCATAACGAAAACTACCAAAAATCGAGTGCATCTGAACTGTGACACCTATCGCAAAGAAGCAGAATGCAGTATCACTTGCCCTTAAAAGTTACGTAGCTGGTTTATTCCCGGTATCAAATGGATACTGCTAAAATGTCTGCGCATCACATATAAATAAACCACACGTTCGAAAAGAATCCGTCTGTACTAGGGATGTAGTGACATTCGAAATATACAGGGCGCTATACGGACAAACACGCGACGTCCCGAGAACACGTGACCAGGCCGGCAATGTATGTTGACAACACAAAATCAGTTCTGCGCATGTGAATGCTCACTCCAGAGATATTTACTCTATGGATAAAGCACGGCAAGCACGTTTTAAGGTGAATCTTTTAGACAATAGTAACTCCCCCGTTTCAAGCAGACATTCGCAGTTTGATGATTTTTCAAACGCATTAATCCACAATGATACACTTCAGTGTACTCGACACCTGGCAAATGTGATAAACTCTGATCTTTCCACCAACGTACGACGTTTGTATGCACTGAAGGGGTATGGATACCACAAACGCTAAGCCAAAATGACAAAACTCAGCGGGTGGCCATATGTGCAGCTCTGCTTGCACCTGATCAATTGGCTCGTGGACAACACCGACCATTCCTATCCTGTATGGTTACTGGTGACGAGAAACACTGTCATTATGCAAACGTAAGGAAAAGAAAGGAGTGGCTGGGCCCAAAGAAAGCAACAACTCCCCGTACAAAGACCTGCACGCATTCACAAAAGATAGTGCCATGCATTTGGTGAAACAGCGACAGAGTAGTGTAATGCGAATTGCTTCTCCGAGGTGTAACCATCACTGCTGACATTTATTGTCAACAACTGAGACGTCTTGTAGACGAACTCCAGGAACAATGGGCAGTAGGACTGAGTGACGTTATTTCACGATACTGGCTCCCTGCTTTCTGCTAGACTGACAAAAAACAACATACAGAAGTTGGGTTCTGAAGTCATTCCACAGCCACCTTATTCACCTGACCTTGCGCCCTCAGTTTTTCATCTTTTCCGCTCCGTAACGAACAACATTGCAGGAGCTTCCTTTCCGGATGAAAATGCCTTCCGAACATGGCTCGACAAGTTCTTCGTCTCAAAACCACGTGATTTCTACGATTGTGGCAGACTGTTCTAAATAGAGAAGGAGAATATACCGGGTGATCAAAAAGTCAGTATAAATTTGAGAACTGAATAAATCACGGAATAATGTAGATAGAGAGGTACAAATTGACGCACATGCTTGGAATGATACGGGGTTTTATTAGAACCAAAAAAATACAAAAGTTCAAAAAATGTCCGACAGATGGCGCTTCATCTGATCAGAATAGCAATAATTAGCATAACAAAGTAAGACAAAGCAAAGATGATGTTCTTTACAGGAAATGCTCAATATGTCCACCATCATTCGTCAACAATAGCTGTAGTCGAGGAATAATGTTGTGAACAGCACTGTAAAGCATGTCCGGAGTTATGGTGAGGCATTGGCATCGGATGTTGTCTTTCAGAATCCCTAGAGATGTCGGTCGATCACGATACACTTGCGACTTCAGGTAACCCCAAAGCCAATAATCGCACGGACTGAGGTTTGGGGACCTGAGAGGCCAAGCATGACGAAAGTGGCGGCTGAGCACACGATCATCAGCAAACGACGCGCGCAAGAGATCTTTCACGCCTCTAGCAATATGGAGTGGAGCGCCATCCTGCATAAACATCGTACGTTCCAGCAGTGTTTATTAGCCTGGCTGGGGATGATGCGATTCTGTAAGATATCGGCGTACCTCTCAATGGTCACGGTAGAAGTTTTGCTGTCCAGCGCCATCTGTCTGACATTTTGTGAACTTTTTCTTTCTTTCTTTTTTTTTTTTTTGTTCTAATAAAACCCAATGTCATTCCAAGCGTGTGTGTCAATTTTTACCTCTCTGTCTACATTATTCCGTCGTTTATTAATGTTTCAAATTTATACTGACTTTTTGATCACCCAGTATTATTGATAACGACGTCTCAGCTATGTGTACCACTTGTGCTTATTAAACGTATGGAAAAAGCTACGAATTTATGCACCAACCCAGTATTCGTATGGAGTGTAGCCTTATATGGAAGTGAATTGTGCATGATAAGCAGTTGAAACAAGATAAGAATGGAAGTTTTCAAATGTGCTGCTACAGGAGGACGTTGCAAATTAGATGGAGATATCGAATAACTAATGAACAGGCTGTGATTCAAACTGGGGAAAAATTAAATTCCTGACAGAACTTAACTAAAAGGAGGGATCGGTTGGTAGGACACATCCTGAGGAATCAAAGAATCGTCAGTTTGGTAACTGGAGGAAGTGTAGGGTGTAAAAATTATAGATACAAGTAAGAAAGATAAAAAAGGATGTACACTGCCAGACAAAAAAGGGAAGTACCCAGAAAGGAAGGAGGAAACGAAATGAAACTTACTGCGTTGACAGGGTATGTGATGTTATTTCAGTGATTACAAAACCAAGTCAGATTTACAAAGAACTTGGCAGCACGAGAATGATGTTGCACTCTCTCCGGACTACATCCATGTTCCTATTCCAATGGGAAGAATCTCATAAACACGTAGCATCCTCTATCGAGGCAAGCTGGCCTCCAAGTGTTGTAACTGGTCCTCGATCTGCTGAATACTGTTACCGAGATGGAGTTCATGTCCAAACTAGTCCCACACACACTCTTGCTGGCCACGAGAGTTACTCAACAACACCATTCCATAGACACATGACACGTGTGGACGTCCTTGTCCCGTTGAAACATGGCTCCAACATACAGTTACTTGAGGTGGATCGCATGAAGATGTCAGTGACAAGACGTTATGCTCTCAGAGTTCTCTCATTCCCAACGAGCCGTGACATAAAATCATACCCGATGTCTTCCCAAATCATGAGCCCAGGATTAACACCACTGTGTCTCTCCAAAAAATTGGAAGAATGGGACCTCTCCCCAGATCGCCATCATAGGCACCAACGATGGTCACCCATGGTACTGCCGAATCACAATTCGTCGCTGAAAACAATACGCCATTCGTCAGCAGTGCCTGCTTCCCAGTCATGGTACCACTCCAAATGCAGCTGTTCCTCTTGGGTAATAACGGCAGCCAATGGATGGGACGGTCATTCTCTAGTCTGGCGGCACTTAGTCTCTGACCAATGGTCAGGGATGACACAGAATTTTGCAGAGTGTCTACTACTTCTTCTTGAAAGGCAGGCTCATACGCCAAGTCGCTGCGACGTACCTGGTGCATAATACGGCGATCCTCCCTTGCGATGGGCAGACTTGATCGATCAGAATTCTGACGACGAGCGTGCCCACCCTCATGTTCCCATGCATTCCACCGCCAGCCGCGGTGGACGAGCAGTTCTGGCGCTGCAGTCCGGAACCGCGAGGCTGCTACGGTCGCAGGTTCGAATCCTGCCTCGGGCATGGGTGTGTGTGATGTCCTTGGGTTAGTTAGGTTTAAGCAGTTCGAAGTTCTGGGGGACTTATGACCTAAGATGTTGAGTCCCATAGTGCTCAGAGCCATTTGCAGCATTTTTTTGCATTCCACCATCAGGACACTGTCACGTTCCAATTCCACTCAAATCCTAATATTGCACGATTCGACCAGCTGGGCAAATGGAACCCCACAATGAGGTTCCTACCAAACACTGTCAGTTGTTGATAACGCTGTCTCATATGAGCCGCCATCCACAGTGATCACTCAACGTTTGATGCTGTTTGCGCCCCTTACACGTCCTACCAGGCCTAGTAACAACAATAAACACGAACACCAGTAATGCAATCTAGTGAATTTTCGATCTGTCACAGACAACTTTGTCTCCAATCATTTACATACCCGCCAATGTCAAAGAAGTTACATTGACATCTTGGCAAGTCTTCTTGATGCTTCAGATTTTTTGTTGGGCAGTGTAATTTGCAGTAGTCATGCATAGATGAAAACCCTTACGCAGATTAGACTAGCGTGTAAAGCTGCATCAAATCAGTCTTCTGACTGAAGACGACAATACCAACAATATTCTAGAATAATAAGAGTGGTGAAAGTCGACCTCGGGAAAGATACGTTAGCGTTCCAGAATAAGAAGACTCAAGAATAATTTTAAAGGGCTACAAAGAATAATTTGTTTGATTCAAAGACAAAACACGTGCGAGAGCCTTAATAATATCGAAAAATGTGAAATACTTGTAAAAGATTTTGATAAACGCTCAGTTGGCCAAACACAACAATTACAATTCCGAAAAAAGCAAAACATTTTGTGAAGATTCTGTAACAGATAAACTTTAGAAATTGTCACAATCAAACATCACAAAATATTTGAAAATAGTTTCCAAAAGAATTTAGACATCAGAAATGATCCACAAAGAGAAGAAAGTCATCTTGGTAACCCCATTGCACAAGAAAAGTAATCACAAGGCATCAGTAACTATTGAGGAATAAGTCTTCTATCAGTTGCCTGTAAAATACTTTTAAAAATTCTGATGAATGCTGCACAGGAAACTCTTAACAAAAAATTTAAATGAATGATTTAAAAAGGTGGTTCCTAATTTTGGCAGATGTAAATTAGAAGTAGGTTTCACAAACAACTGAATACTAAGAATATCGTTCAGTCATTTGTGGATTTCAAGAAACCATTTCATCTTTGATATGTGAAACAATAAACAAAATATCCGAGAACTTGGCATCAGCTTTAAATTTACAAATCCAATATTGATTATTAATACAGCCATAGCAATATATTTAAAATTTATGGGAGAAATCTCTAAGCTCTTTAAAACATATACAGGTATAAGGCATGATGGCCACTTCTCTCAAGTCCTATTCAACAATATATTAGAAGCAATGGCAAGAATTTAGAATTAGAAATTAAAAGAATATGAAATGTCACCAATGAAATGTGTAAAAACAAAATAACATAGTGAAGTAAATTACATGAAATTTGTGAATGAGTTTGCTCTGTTACCTGAAAATCTAGCAGGTGCATTAAATACAAAACTATCTCTTGGAAAAAATAGCTAATAGAATAGGTTTAAGAATCTCTGTAAGGAAAATTAAATTTTAGTAACATAAAAATACACAAAAATTTTAATGTTACACAATGTACAAATACATAGGGTTAAAATGTTATCTAGGAAGAAGCTAATTAAATATCTAAGAATATATTCCACGTGAGGAATGACAAGATACTTCATTACAGTTTGATAGATGGAATTCTTCTACGCAAACAAATATCTAACATGGAATCCATAGCCACACATACGACAAAAATGGGTGTACACATGTATCTATGTTCCCCATGTCTTCCTAAACCACTCGACTGATTTCAACCAAACTTGGTACACACACCACATACTGTTTCGAAAGAATCGCTTTGAAGGTAGCAACCACCTATCTATCAAAGGGGTTAGGGTACGGGTGAAAACGTAGGACAGCACATTAAGCGTGAATTCCCATGTTAACTCATCCAATATTTGAGTAAGAGAGCATATAGTTACTTGCAACGAACTTCACACGTAATTGCAAACCTTTACAAAACTTTTTCTCGGTGACAACCCTCACAAAATGATGAAATGAAAAACGTTTGTCGCTTGCTTCATTTTCATTGTTCACGCAGTAATCGTAAATTGACACATCACGCATGACGTTTTAATTTATTACTTCTTTACTACTAATGGTATTCACGACACATTTTTCAAACTGTTGCTACATACCCAACAGACATAACTGCAAAATGAAATCACTGAACGACACATAGTTTAGGAGAAACGTCATAAAGAGTGAGATGCATAAAAAAATTCCCGCATCGCGAATGACGTTTGATTTATTACTTCTTTACTACTAACTCGATTCGCAACAAATTTCGCAGACTGTATCCATATATGTCGCTGAATGTACTTACAAAAATAGATCACTGTACAGCGCATAGTTCAGGGGATATGAAGTCAAATACTGAGATGCGTCAAAAACTGCGACATTTAATTTAGTACCTCTTTACTACTAAACGTATTCACAACACATTTCGCAGACAGTAGCCACATATACCCCTGGATGTACCCAAAAGTTATATCATCGTATAGCACATAGCTCAGGAGATACGTCAAACACCGAGCTGCGTGAAAACGAAACTGCAGGGCGAAATTCGCTAGATATATAGGCCTAGGTGAAATGTGTTAAATACATGTGAAAAGGAAGGTTAAAATACAGGGAGCAAATGACTATTTACCATTGGTGCAGAAACCAGAGAGCAGTTATAAGAGTTGAGGGCACAAAAAGGAAACAGTGGTTGAGAAGGGAGTGAAACAGGGTTGTAGCCTATCCCCGATGTTATTCAATCTGTATATTGTGCAAGCAGTAAAGGGAACATAAAAAAATTGGAGTAGGAATTAAAATCCAGGGATAACACTTTGAGGTTTGCCGATGACATTACAATTTTGGCAGAGAGAGCAAAGGACTTTGAAGAGCAATTGAACGGAATGGACAGTATCTTGAAAGGAGGATATAAGATGAACATTAACAAAAGCAAAACGAGCATAATAGAATATAGTCGAATTAAATCAGGCGATGCTGAGGAAACTAAATTATGAAATGAGACACTTAAAGTAGTAAATGAGTTTTACTATTTGGGAAGCAAAATAACTGATGATGGTCGAAGTACAGACTGGCGATGGCATTAAAAGACTTTCTGACGAAGAGAAGTTTGTTACGTCGAGTACAGATTTAAGTGTCAGGCAGTCCTTTCTGAAAGTATTTGTAACGAGTGAAACATGGACGATAAATAGTTTAGATAAGAAGAGAATAGAAGCTTTTGCTATGTGGTGCTACAGAAGAATGCGGAAGATTAGCTAGCTAGATTACATTACTAATGAGGAGGCACTGAATAGAATTGGGGAAAAGAGACGTCAAGGGATCACCAATTTAGGAAGCGTGTGGGGTAAAAACCGTAGAGGGAGACCAAGAGATGGATACAGTAAGGTATATAGGTTGTAGTAGTTACTCGGAGATGAAAAGGCTTGCACAGGATAGAGTAGCATGGGGAGCTGCATCATACCAGTCTTTGGACTGAAGACCACAACAACAACTTGTGAGATGTATTTGAGATATATGCATAGGCAGATTCACAGGTAAGAAGCTCTTCCTAAGTCTCTGGAACGATTTCAACGAAATTTCTTATACATATACATATAAAGAGGAGATTGACACAAATTGGGCGAGAAGGAAATGGACAGAGAGAGGAAGGATATGGACACACAGAGAAAGGAGATGGACATGGGAGAGGAAGAGAGAGACAGAGAGAAGCGGAGAAGGAGATGGACAGGAGAAGGGAAGTGGAGGAAATGGACAGCAAGTGAGGGAGGAGGAGATAGTATAAGAGAGAGGCAGGATGAGGTGGAATTAGAAGGGGGAGGAAGACATGGACAGAGGGGGAAGGAGCAGGTGGACAGAGAGAGGGGGAGGAGATGGATCGACATAGGGGCAGGCAGGTATGTACACAGTGGTGGAGGTGAAGTACAGAGAGAGGGATGGAGGAAATTGACAGAGAAGGAGTGAAAGAGGAGATGGACAGAGAGAGGGTGTACTGATAGAAAACTGGAATAAATACATACCCAGTCAACGCCGGGTACTCAGTTATAAGTAAGACAAACAGCAGGTGTTAGAGAAAGAGAGAGACAATACAAGGAAAAGATTGAGTCCAGTAACAACAGAATCCTGGAAATTAAATGTAACTGTGAAATACATAAATAGATAAATCACAGAAAGAACAAACAGGAAAAAGATTGATATTTTTTGTTCATTAATACAGAATGAATGAAGATATTACAACAGAGTAGCAAAACAGAGCTTTTCAAATCTCACTGAGAAACGAAAATAAGTGTAAGCTGGATTTGAGGAACTATACATACATTTAGAAAGACACAACAAGAAAGTAGAAGCATCAGGAGAAGTAAATATTTTTTGGACGGAAGTATCAAAATTTAATAGGATTCCAAGTAATAAGAGGAAAGAAAACCGGTGAAATTGTCTGAGAAAAGATAAAAAGATACTTAGTAACGTCAGAAAAGAATGATGGAGAAAAAGAAAACAGTAAAAATTATAAGGGATTCAAAATTGACATGTGATTCCCAGCTAACGACAATGAACAGCAAAGAAAATCAAGAATAGTTGTAGTATTCCAGTAACAGTAAATTATGTATTACTGTATTAGCGGGCAGTAAGATTCGTGATCTCGAATACTTCGCAGAAGAACGTAATTATTTATGTGCATAAAATGGAATTAACAACTCGGCTCTTCTTGTCAAACCATACTACAAATCAATCATATCGAGAAAGACACAGAGGCCACATTCATGGGGAAGTGTTATGCGATATAAATTGTTTCAAAATGAAAATCTTAAGAAAATAGCCATGTGCGATGATTGGAAAGCAATTTTTAATGTTGAAAAATGTGGAAATGTTTCTTTAATGAAACATAAAAATGTAAAAGCAGTTGTCTACATGGGGTTAATCAGTGACAACGGAAATGAAAAAGTGATGCACCTGAGAGTAGGACTAAATGGTGATATGAAGTACAAGAATCATATTTTCTCAACTGTACGTGAAGAAAATGGTACATTCCTTTATTTTAGCAGCCTTTACTGCGGTCTCTTGGTGTAATTTTGTGATACACATATGTTTCTCAGGACTCAATTTGTTAGTTAGTTAATTACATTTTCCACGAAGTGTTTGAACAATTCATTTATGGAAATTATGTCGAACGAGTCAGTTTGGAGGATATGTAACATGTGAATGAAGTTAACATTAATAAACACATTGACTTTTCACCCTACTTATAAAAGTAATCTTAAAAATAGGTTCTTTTCTTTTTTCACAGGTCACCAGTTTTCAAACAAAAATTCGTCTACGAAACAAAAGGCTTTATTTGCAAGATATTATTTTACGTTAAATTTAAAAATTGCTATGCTGTCTGTCGGACATTTAACATTTTATGACGAATTTCACCAGCACAGTGAAGATGCCTAACTCCTTTAAGAACTACCTGCATGATGTCTGTCGGTAAACACCTCTTGTTATTCTTATTACTCATTGTTTTTTGTTTTTTCTGTTTTTTTTTTCTTCAGTCAGCACTTACTTTCTAAGTGGTGAGTCACTGCAGAAAATTATTCCATAAGACATTACTGAGTGGGAAATACAAAGTATGTCAGAAGATTCATTCGTTTGTATCCAAGACTAGCAAAGTAGCTGAAGTTAACTGTTTTAGCAGCTCAGTAATGTGTTTCTTCCAGTTCTAGTTTACTTCAGTATAAACAAAACAAAAAATTTGGAGCATTCTATCCTGTTTACTGATCACAGTTCATTTACAACATCAATTGTTGGTATGGCTCTATTTGTTGTATAGAACTGATTGTAGTGTGTTTTCTCAAAATTAAAAGAGAGTATTTTCTCAGGACCACTTGATAATTCTTTAAAAAACAAATAACAATTTTATCTTTCGCTTCCACTCTAACGGAATTTATTACAACACAAATATCGTCTGCAAAACGTACCAATTCCACTTGATGAGCATTAAGTGAAACTTAATGTACATGAGGAATAAAATGGACCCTAAATTGAATCTTGTGGGATTCTTTTTGTGATTTCTCCCCAGTCGCTAAAATATTCCCTCCTTTCAACCTATTTTGAATTATTCAGCACAAATTTTTACACTGTATTAATTTTGTTAGATATAATTCAAACCAGTTGTGTGTGGCCTTCAGTTCCATAAAACTTAATTTTTTCCAGTTATAAGAGAATAACATGATCTATGAAATCAGATCTATTGAAAGATCACAAAAATAGCAAAAAGCCATATTATATTATTTAAGCCTTCTAATATTTGGTGAGTGACAGTATATACAGCATTTTCATTTGAGAAACCTTCTGGAATCAGTGACATGCCAAGTAAACTGTTACTTTTAAAAATGAGATCACTCTCGAGTACATTACTTTTTCGAGTATTTTGGAGGAAGACGTCAGTAAGGAAACTGGAGGATAATTATTGAAGTTTTTATTGTCCTCTCTTAAACGGTCTGGAAAAATTTCCTGTGCTAGTGATGCATTTAATGTATTACCAAGAACTTGATTTATTATGTTAAAAAAACTTTTAAGAATTATGTTCGAAATTATGTCAACATCTATTAGCTTCTGTAAATCTATAATTTCAGTGAAAGATGTTGGGACCACTTCTAGTTGCTTAAGGTTTTGTGGAACGGATTTTTAAATTCATTCTCTTGCTTCTTCAATGGAACATCATAATTTCATTTTTTATGCTGCATTTAGAAAGTGATTCTTAAAGAAATTGTTGTGAATCGTCAGTCATAACATTGTTATTTAGTATAATACTGTTGTGGTATCTTGTAAATTGATTTTGTCCTGTCACCAATTTGACAATATCCCATATAGTTTTAATCTTATTACCTGCAGTATTAATGTCTGTCAGGACATGTATATTTCTGGACGTTTTAATTAATTTCCTTAAAAAGTTATAGTATTTTTTGCAGAATGCAAGTAATGTCAGTTCGTGACTTATTGTGGCGTCTATACCAATGTTTCCTTTCAGTTTTGCACTAAATTTTAATCCATCTAGTTATCCATAGCTTACTTTTTTTTAATGGAGTTCGTGGACAAATTTTAGGGAAGTCACTTTCAAATACTGAGACAAATTTACAATGGAATATATTGAAGTTGACATTAACGTCTCTTTCCAGGTATACCTCGTCCACTGCACTTAATCTTACTCTCACTACATTTTATACTCTTCTCATTAATAAGCCTCCGTGCTCTGCACCAGCATTCCTCAGTGCTGTTAGGTGCTACATTGTTTATTTTCATAAATTGTACATCTTGATCAGATAGTCCATTAACAACTCGTTACATATTAATCGTTTCATCCTGAAAACTGTCTTTAAGAATGTTATTAATCAGGGTCCTCCTATCTTGCTGCACAAGAGTTGGAAAATTTACCGCCAAAATCAGATTAAAACAGCCAAATAATTTTTCTAATGACATCTTTCCCGTCAGAATGCTGTAAGAAATCTGTTTTGAACTCTTCAAAAAATTACTAATTATTTCTTATTGTCTTACAGGTTGCTTAAAAATGGATCTAGATTTCTCACAAATAGTTGAAAGCTCTCTAGAGGAGCTCTGTAGACAATTACACCCACCAAAGATGTAATCTACAGGTATAACTCACAGGTACATGGTTCTAGGTTCTGATCTGCACAAAACCTATTTGTTTAAATATTTTTCCTTGCGTTCAACTTCTTCTGTTGCAACAATCTTTTTTCATGTTCCTCCTGCAGGAGAATGATGCTAATCTATATCTCTGATACTTAACCTTCGATATCTCTAGTTATGCGTAACGGTACTGAGGAACTGAAATTTGTCTGTGGGAGACATTGCACGTAAAACATTTGTACGACTAATGCCGACTTACTTTTCCAACATGCGGGATTCGTAATATGTTGGTTTCACGAAAAACGCTGCGATTATCGAGTAGAAGCCAACCGGAATTGTGAGAGACGATTTCACTCGTAAGAGACTGTAACAGAAATGTTGAGAAATCTTAGCGTGTCACAGTAGGTAGAAAAGTAGGGGAGCAGGGACTGGTTAAGCGTAAAACGTTTGGAAGATACAGTGGAAGAACTGATATCCATCAAAGAGGCAAATGGGTATCAGGAAAAGCTTGGCTCAGATCATTCACAACATGTAATTGAATCAGCTCTTACGGAAATGTCGTAAGTCAAATTTTTCACAACTGCAGATTTCAATATTTTTGCATTCGCCATCTGTAGACCCATGTATCTGTGTTGAGAACGTCATGAGTTTTTGCCTTTAAAGCCAATAAAATCGTTGTCAAAATATTTAGCTGTTACGAAAATGTCATGAGTTCAGGACTAATGACTTTTTCATACTATATCTTCTCATTAGTTTTATATAATATTTTTTAAATCACAGGAAGTAGCCTATGGTTTATATCCCTACGTTAACAAAAATCAGAATTTATCAGTACCGATTTCATGATCTATTGTTGGCACCACCTTGTAAGACAGATCTTCTTTGGTTGTTGTCTAATCTTTCATCAGTAGTGGCAATTTCATCAGGAAAGAGAGCATCGACTCAAATGAAGAAGGTAACAGTCACAACAAGAGGAAAGGCATACGGAATTATGAGATACACAAACCCATCATAATAAAGAAAGCTAGATTACGAGGAGAAGCGTACATTAATTACAAAGGACAAAACATTCCTGCAACTGCAACGGGGAAAAATTGCAAGTAAGTATGAATTAAAAAACTAAATGTTGAACACATGTTTTGTACATGTATACTGAAACATAAAGCCTATGTTTCCCTTGTTTATTCTAAACATTGCTTTCTTCTATTCCAGTTGTAAGCTTCGCTATTTTGATGTCACTGATGAGATCGACAGAGCCCAGGTCCTGGAAATGTTCAAGGAATTCGGGAGCAAGAATGCAAAAGATGGGTATCTACAAGGTCTTATGGAAGTTACGGAAATTACCCGCAGGCGCCCAAGGAAGGATAATCCAAAAAGTAGTTAGAAGAACTTCAAATATCATGTTCAGGTTCAGGGAAAGAGAATACTGGTATGTAAAACTGCATTTATTACTATTGATGGCCTGAAGAGTGACAGGAGGATTCGAAGATTAGGAGATCTCCTGGTTTTAGGAAAATCTGCTGTAGCTAACAGGGGTAAGAGCATGGGACGCAGAGTCAGAGCTATAAAAGGTGATGTTATTGATCAAATAAAGAAACACATTGAATAGTTTGAGGTAAAAATTACTCACTATGCAGAGATATTAAGTATTTGAAGGCCGGTTTGAATGTAAAGATCATGGATTCACTATTTCTAGAGACGTTTCCTGATTTCGATGTAAAATATGCATTTTATTTAAAAATTTTCCACGAAAATTATAGTTACATGTTTGGTAGACCTCAAAAAGATGATTGTGGTTTCTGCGAGGAACTAAAAAACACTTACCTTTGTGATTCAGCTAAAAGCGTGGGTGTGCTGAGCAAATGGTTCACATTCTAAGGACCAAAGAGTGTTATAGAAAGATAAAAGTGTGTAGGAGAAGTGCAAGCAAAACGACGATGTCGAGGGCATATGTGTGGATTTCATGTAGAACGTACCACTTCCCTGCATTCCAGTGCAGTAAGTGTTTTCCTTATGTCATCTCTAGGTCTTTACTTTCTGTGTTTATGACCTTAAGACTGGCAAACCTCATTTCTTTGTATTTCACGAAGGAATAGCAAAAAGGGAGCTAATGAGATTTGTAGTTGCTTGCTCACTTTTTGGAAGAACATTACTTTGGTAAAAATATTAATGAGATGCACATTCTCTCTCATGGTTGCCCAGGACAAAACTGTAACAATACAGTAGTCAGATTCCTAATGGCAATAGTAGGGCTTGGTATGTTTGAAAAAATCTTTCAATACTTTCCTATCAGGGGGCACTCTTTCGTACCTTGTGTTCATATACATGAAGAAAGATACAACAAACTGACAGAGTTTCCACTGTGAAAGAATATATTGAACTTATTCTTCATTCTGCCAATAAAAAGAACTTATTCATTGTCAGCTACCTTGAGGATAACAACATTGTTAAGAGCTATAAAGACTGGTGACCAGATCTTTTCAAACGCAATGCCCAGGGTTTATAAACAATGGGAAAGGACAGTTCAATGAAAGTCAACTTCGGTGTTTCACAGTACAGTATGTTTGAGTATGACAGCCACAACCCAGGGGTATTAGTAGCCCGATCACTCATTGATGGACTGATTCAAACTCTTTCAGACTTTTTAAACCTCTAGCAAATATCAGATTCCCAACAACCTTTGCGCATGGAGAGAAATGTCTTATAAACGAAGTTAAGATAAAAGATATAAAAAAACTTTAACAGTACATCCCAGACGAGTGCAAAAACTTTTATATTGATTCATTCACTTGGAGTACAACAACTGTAGAAGATGAAAATGTATGAAACCTACAGAAAGTGTTGCAGCAATGCTCATCTGTAATGATGTTTTTGTTAAAATACTATTTGTAATTTGTGTTTATTAATAAATTTTCTCACAATTCTATAGCTCTACTATTATTTATTTTCATTTGGTTCGTAGAGGTCATGAGTCCAAGATGAAAAAATAATTTGAAGAAAATAAAAATTGATGATTTGAAGATGTAGACTTAATGGTTTCCAGGTACACCAGAGTATCAAAATCCAAGTACTTCATATCATCTACCATTGAAGGGGGATGAAAGGGGAGCAGTGGTTGGGAAGGGAGTAAGACAGGGTTGTAGCCTGTCCCCGATGTTATTCAATCTGTATATTGAGCAAGCAGTAAAGGAAACAAAAGAGAAATTCGGAGTAGGTATTAAAATCCATGGAGAAGAAATAAAAACTTTGAGGTTCACCGATGACATTGTAATTCTATCAGAGACAGCAAAGGACTTGGAAGAGCAGTTGAACGGAATCGACAGTGTCTTGAAAGGAGGATATAAGATGAACATCAACAAAAAAAAAACGAGGATAATGGACTGTAGTCGAATTACGTCGGGTGATGCTGAGGGAATTAGATTAGGAAATGAGGCACTTGAAGCAGTAAAGGAGTTATGCTATTTGGGGTGCAAAATAACTGATGATGGTCGAAGTAGAGAGGATATAAAATGTAGACTGGCAATGGCAAGGAAAGCGTTTCTGAAGAAGAGAAATTTGTTAACATCCAGTATTGATTTAAGTGTCAGGAAGTCATTTCTGAAAGTATTTGTATGGAGTGTAGCCATGTATGGAAGTGAAACATGGACGATAAATAGTTTGGACAAGAAGAGAATAGAAGCTTTCGAAATGTGGTGCTACAGAAGAATGCTGAAGATTAGATGGGTAGATCACATAACTAATGATGAAGTATTGAATAGAATTGGGGAGAAGAGGAGTTTGTGGCACAACTTGACAAAAAGAAGGGACCTTTTAATAGGACATGTTCTGAGGCACCAAGGGATCACGAATTTAGCATTGGAGGGCAGCGTGGAGGGTAAAAATCGTAGAGGGAGACCAAGAAATGAATACACTAAGCAGATTCAGAAGGATGTGGGTTGCAGTAAGTACTGGGAGATGAAGAAGCTTGCACAGGATAGGGTAGCATGAAGAGCTTCATCAAACGAGTCTCAGGACTGAAGAGCACAACCGACGTCTTCATATAATTATAGTGGTTTAAAGACATTAGTTTTAGTATATCGATATTAGGTTTTTCTACATAGCAACAACAGCTGATTCAAATTGTGCACTAGGATGGCTTTGTTTGTTATGACCAGTGAAGCTGCGGGATTGAATAGAGAGACACTTCTGATGTCAGTATCGGTAATACAGGGGCGTCATGGCTTCTTAACCAAGTGTTCACTACTCGTAACATGTATCAGGAAAGCACCACAAATCGGATGAACGTTATGTTGTTCCAGAAGGACGGTAGTGGTTCAGCGTCCGGTCTATAGCCAGCTCATTAAAGACACAGTGCAACTTCAGTTAGACAATAATGAAAACAGAAAGCACAATTTATGAACGATTTATTGAACCCCACTCGTACGGAGTATGAATCAAGTTGTTAACCTTCTATATAAATAAAAATGTAAATGTTCGCTCCTTTACACAAAATCGCAAATCTCCGAAAGTTTTTCACCAGTTGCTTTGAACTTTGACAGAACCTTACAGTCGAATACGCGCGAGTTTTTAAGGGGATATGCCTACTTTAGCGGCACATGGTAAATATGGAATCCGTTGTAAGTGAAAAATCTCATGTTCGTTTGTACAGAATCATAAATCTCTGAATCTTCTTCACCAAATCCTTTGAAATTTTAACAAAAAGTTGCGTTCGAAGACGCCCGTGTTTCTATATACCTGTTGGAGCGCCATATTGTATTAAAGGTATTTACTTTAGATACATAAAAAATAAAAAAGTAATACATATAATATACGTAGTTACATACCATATGGTACTCCAGTAGCTATATAACACGCATGTATTGGAATGCAACGTCGTGTAAAAATTTCAAAGGAATCGGTGAAGAATTTTCGAAAATACAAGACTTTGGAGAAACAAACATGAATTTTTACTAACCGTGTTCCTCCTTCACATTATACATATTTAAATCTACGAAAGTTATTCTCCAATCGGTATGAAATTTTCACACAGTGTTGCATTTGATTACATACGTGTTTCTATAAAACTTTGGGAGCGGAATGTGGTGTGCATATTAGGAAAGAGGATATATTGTTGGCAAAAATCTCATGCGCGTTTGTCCAAATCTTAAGTTACCGAAAATTTTCACTGATTGCTTCGAAATTTTCATTCGAGTACTCGCATCTTCTTATATACGAATTTTTAATATGTATAATTTGTAAATAAATATGTAATATATAAAGAGGGAAAGTTTTTACCAAAACTTTTGATATGTTCTTGAAGATTGCCTTCAATTTTTTACACAATACTCTAATGAACCTTCGGATGGACAACAGCTATATATTTGAATATGTATAAAATATAAATATGTATAAAGTGCACAATAGTGAAACATTATTAGAAAACAGGAATGCTGTATTTATGGCTTATCGGCTTGTGATTTGAATAATACTACAGAATTTGAATTTACAGCAACAATAAACAAGGCTCAAGATCACTGAGAGCGGTGATCAGGAGATGGACATAATGCTGGGAGAAAATGGCCATAGAAGGCAGAAGGGAGGAGTGGTCAGAGAGAGGAGACAGGAGGAGATAAAGAGAGAAGGGGAGAGAAGATGGACATAGAAAGGGAGAGGAGTTCATGGGCAAAGAGAGGGGGAGAGAGAGAGTAGGACGACATGAAGAGAGAGGAAGAGAGAGAGAAAGGGGTAGAAGGTGATGGCAGAGACAGGAGGTAAAGGAGATTAGGACTTATACCCAATTTGCACACATATTAGAATCGTGTTCTTTCTTTCTTCTTTCTTTACCACTTAAACAGAATGAGTGACAGCAACGCGTGGCCAAGAACAGCTAGTTTTACACAAGGGGTAGGATAGTGATTATCTTCAGAAAAAATTTCTTATCATCATTTTGATTGCATTTTTCATATGTAAGAAACTGTAAAATATCGGAGTAATTGAGAAAGCTGATTCCCCTAGAAGCGTTTTCCCATATCGTGAAAATTATTAGCATGTTTGTATCGAAAGAACTGACATTAACGTTGACCTGGTAAACAACTACGTAAGAGTCGTACAAGCCGACACGGCCTGCAAAAGTCCTTCGCGTGCAGAGAGATCACACTCAACTTGTTTTTATTCAGATAAAGTCAGTATTCTTCCACACTCCAGACTACGTGAACAGACATACATGAATGTAAATATGTCGCTAATTGTCTTTGTCTGGTAGACTGAACGTTTGCAGTGAAGTGGTTTCTTACACGCAACTGCTTAGTTGACTAGTTCAACGGTATTGAGGCTTGCTGGTACAGTAAATTTTTATGAAGAGAACTGTTTATTTTGTCTTGTGTCACATGGAATGAAGATACAGATAAAAAGCATCAGTTAAGAGAGAACTATAACAATATCGCGGATATCGCTTTCGAAGGTGGTGAATGTTGATAAGGTGGTATTACTTTGCGAACGATCTGTGAGTCGAGGTTTACAAAAATAAAAAAGGACTTAAGAGAATATTACTTCTCTCTCATTGAGAAAAAAAAGGAAGAACAATCTAGTCGCCGAAACAGCAACCTGAAGCCGTTGAGGGTGTGAAGAGTAGTCTGGTTACGAAGAACAAAAGAAAAATTTACTCCAATCAAGGTTCACATTACTCTTGCTAACATAAGCATGTCCAGCGTTGTAAAAAGACGAATACTGACGTCGACAACTCAAAAAAAAATTTTGAAAATAAATGAGAAGCATCTGACCACTCAACATTAGTTTACAGACTTATTCTTCAGAACCGAATCCTAGAAAATGCAAATTTTTACTCACTCATCATCAGTTATTTGACATACATTGTTAGATAAAAGCTTCCTCCAGACTTCATCATGAATTACAGCTATAGAAAAATAGTTTTTAAGTGTAGTTGCATTTTCACGCTAATAACGTATAGACATCCTGTCAACAGACTCTTTGCACACCATTTTGATAAAAGAATCATTCAAGTGTCTTGCGGAACATTAACTAACTAACTATTAGTATCCATACTAGTCGTGTGTATATTACTACTGTCGCTTATCCTATTTCCATTAATTTATCTTTTCAGGCTTTCATTAGCTCCTGGAATTCAGCAAGGAGTTTTTTGCTATCTAGCATCCATTCGCCTGACTTCATGTCCCACTCATCTCCCTTTTATTTGCATTGCGACCTTAATATTGCGAAGGCGTGCTGAAAAGCACTGCCTCCGACTTTTTATGTGAGATCTCTTATAGCTTTTTAAATAAATCAAATGTTATTAACATTCTACATCTTTGTTCTTCATGTTTACATTATTTGCAGCCCTCTGCCGCTAGAGGGCTCCGAATTGTAGCATGTAACATGGTGATGTGTAATGTAACTATGTTGGTGAGTGAGAAACTGCGTGTTCTAATAGAGTTTCGAATTCGAAGAGTTAGTTCACACATGGAACACCTCTCCTTCAGCATGACAATGCCAGACCACACACTAACGCTGCGAAATTTGCGACAATCCGACGCCTTGTGTTCACTGCCATCGATTATCCTCCATAAGTCCCGGCTTGGCCCCATTTGATTTTCAGCTGTTTCCAAAACTTAAAGAATACCTTCGAGGACTGGACGTTGATAATGATGAAGCGGTGCAAGCAGAGGTAAGGTTGTGCCTCCGTCACCAAAGTCAATCATTGTCCAGTTACGCCATCAACAAACTGGTCGCTCGTTGGGAGAAATGTGATCGTCGCCAGGTGACCATGTTGTGAAACAAGTATGTGGACATGACGAATAAAAATGTATAATGTTAATGACGTATGTTTTATGTAAAAGATCTCCAAGAGTTTGGATATAAAAAATCCGGACGGATTAGTTTCAGAAGGCTTTCGTACTTCTTTCGTGTAACTCGTTGAACTGAGTTACCTGAACCAATGATGATTTGTTTGCCTAGATCTCCCAGTAGTTCTCACCATGCATATCTCTGCTGGCAACTGAGTAACGCCCTGAGATCTTGGACGGTTTCTGCGGTGGATTTCATTTCCAGATATCACAATTTAAACATCGTAATACACAGTAGGTATTAACGTTCCGTTTCAGACACTTGGTTCTGAAATACGCAGATTTACTGTTCTGTTAATTTACGAGTATTTTCCAGTCAGTCATGTGATCGTATTCAACGCCTCTAAATTCAGGAATTCAGTTGGTTTTATGACTTCATACTCAATTTCTATAATTTTCTGTTCGATATATATCTTACATATTTTACTCACCTGATAATTAATTCTCAGGCTATCTCTCAAACTTTCTGTACCTAATTCTTCCACTAGTGTCAACGCTGATCTCTAGTAGAGATGAAATGTGCAACACTGTCGTAAACAAAACGCAACTGATCCAACTACGTTGAAGTAACTCGAATTCCTTTGTCATTTCCATAGGTTAAGAATCTGAAAGCTTTCTTTAGTGCTTAAGGGAACAGTATTTGTGATATGGAATCCTCCTGCCTGATTCCTTTATTTCTTTATTTATTGTTCTCACGATAAAGTCTAATGTGAATTGCATCATTCACGTATTTTTACATTTGACAACTTATTAAGGAAATCTCTCTGTATAACTGCATCAAACCCTTCATGATTCAGACAATACAGGGCGAGTAAGATCTTGTCCATCAGTACAACAAGTTCCGCCACTTAGGTACGGTCCAAAAAAGAAACAAAGAGACAGATGGGCAGATAAAAATAGACACAGAGAAGGAGCATAGAGAGAGAGAGAGAGAGAGACATCGATCCTACACGACAAGAAAACATTTTAAACTAGTAAAAAGAAGTAGAAAATACTCCCATTTGCAGCGATTTTTCTATATACTAACAAAATCGCCAAGTTCAAGATCGAATACATTTTTTTATGAGGTCGTTTGTAATGCATTTTTGCACTTTAAATTTGTATAACAACCGCCACTGCGTTCCCAACTAGCAAATTTACTTTTATTGACGTTACTTTAAGGTATTTTTATTCACAAACATATTTTTACCAGTGTATAAAGTCAATCTGAAGAGGAATTCCGCATTATGCAGCGCCACGTTTTATAGTTTCGTTATTACATAAAGATCTTCAGTGGGATTTTTGTACACTTTGTGTCTCAAAAATTATTTTTACTTGTTGACACTACTATCACATATTGCTACGTGATATTGATTCATTTTTGCCACCATTTCATCGTTGATTTCATTTAAAATGTACTGGCACATATGCTAGGAGGAAAGCTTTGCACTTTTATCAGTAGGAATGTGTTCTCTGAGTGTCGCTTCTTGGTCCTCTTTGTCAGCAGAAGGCAGTCGTGAATCTCATTAGGGGGGACAAAGGTGCTTTGGGAGCTGGGAGTTTTTCACTGCAGTAGGGCCTCTGCCATCCCAGGGAATAACTGAGCGCAACATTTTTGCCTATTCTGTTCCGGCACAAAGGACGAGAAACCGAGGCGTCAAATGACCAAGGTGAGAAGGTGCATTGCTTTCACTCCAAAATTTGATACATCCAGATGGTCTGAGTCGTCTCACGACCGTGCTAGGCGTGGAGATCAATCGAAGGAACACTGCTACATCCCAGTACCAACCACTTATTTGTTAGGGTACATTTTGCATGCTGAGAGTGGTACGTTTCTGCCAGTTTCCCCGTTTTTACATGAAATAAGCAATATTCCCGTCCCTCACATAGGCAACAGCATTGAGTCATCCCCTCCATATAGACCTTTTGGATGGAAATCTGTGTTTCGTGGTCATTCAGACGTCACCCAACATAAGGGTTACTCATCTCATGCCCGCTGTTTGCTGCTGATGAGCGCATGGTTTGCTGATTCTGGGGAATGTAAGTGTCGCAATTGTGGTAGTGGAATCAATATTCTAAAGTGCTCGCTACTTGCTTACTTCGTCAAAATACTTGTTTACTTTGGTTTAATTTGTGACGTCTTGTCGTATCGTTTGCATTGGTGAGCTGCACAGATGAACAGATCTTGTGATTTTTCCGTACAGTCTTCCACATTATTTACTACCTCCCGACAATGAAGGTATCACTTTGTAATTTCATTTGGGTTTCGGAGAACTTTGCTCTCTGTTAATTTATACTGCGATTTTTGTCTGTTAAAGCAAATTGATATCTGTTAATCTCAGTCTTGAGGTACATACCAAGATCCTTTATACTGTGCTACAATTTTTCCTACACTTAAGCTGCTTGTTACCACAGTAACGGCGTTATCGTTATACATAGTGACCAAGCTCAGCGATCAGTTATATTAAGAATTCAGAGAAAAGAACGAGAATTGCACTCGTCTTGCATGTTCAAAGATTTGTTTTATAAAGAACATTGCACTTGCGCTCTTCCAATCCGATCCAGAACAGGGCGACCTTTTTGATTTCTTTTGATATCGCGTTTTAGGAAGTTAAAGTAAGACATATCTTGCGAGTGCAGAAGTTGTAGCAATTACTTTTGTTCTATTTTGTAGCTTGCAGATTAATCTGCAGGTCTATCGTTCACGTTACCCGCCTCTCTGTAATGTCTCCACACCTCAGACACACCAGTTTGAGTGATATATGAGCGATCGGCTTCATCTTGATTTGTATGACTAGCTGAAAGTAAAGCCCCTGTCCTTACTCCATCAAAATGTTGTATGTCTCTACGTGGCTTGCTACTGCAGTGCTGAACAGAAACTGAATGAAGCTGCTGTTGATACTGGACTACTCGCGGTGTGCCGCTGCGGCAGCGTTTTACGTTTACGTGACTGTAAAACGGCCACAAAGCACACCAGTAGTAAACCACCGTCCGGTATATGGGCTCTTAACTGGATAATGCAAGAAGTGTCTAGGTCAATGAGACGTCTTGTATCGTAGACTACATTTTAAAACAGTATTCCAAGCTTTTAATGAGCAGTGTAGTAGAAATTCGGCATGCGATTCCAGACCGGAGTCAACAAGTATGAGTCGACATAGTACAGAAAACGAGGATAGATAGTGGCCACGTATACGCTCTGAACGTATTAAAATATGACGATGTAGTGTCAACTTGTTGGCCACGATGGACAACACTGAAGTACCAGTGTGTCCCAGGATAGATTTTAAAATTGGTAAAGTTCTTGTTCGTTTTTAGCAATAAGTCTTTATGTAATCTTTTTATCATGACACCTGCGATTGCTATAATTTGTTTATGTTTATTTGGGGGGGGGGGGGGGAATGTCAGAGGTAAAAGTGTGGGTAGGTGATTGATACTAGACGTACTTCGCCGATCTCTTTTTTGTTGGACATTACTCTGTGTGTGTGTGTGTGTGTGTGTGTGTGTGTGTGTGTGTGTGTGTGTACTTTTGTCAGTCTCAAAACTGCTTGATGCAATGATTCCAGGTTACATGAGCATACTTCCTGTTTTGCAAATGTTTTAAATAATGAAGTGCAGCTACTATCAGCGAGAATCGTCAGCATATCCTGATTTTTCTCTTTCGGTAGCGTAAAACATGTAGTGTAAGAAAATGTGTTGTCTCTTTCCCCTAAAATTTTCTCATGGCGCACTACCTCATTTTCTTTTGGCTTTCTGTCCACGAGGTGTGTAATAAATTCCGTTGCGAATTTATGTCTCTATCTTTAAGGAACCCTATAGTTTCTGCCAGTTGTTTAAAGTTCCAAATGGTGTAGCGAATCATATTGTGAAGGGAGGTGTGATTTTTGTGTGTGGTATGAGAACGATTTAGGGATGTTGTCTTCTGCATAATCAGTGAACACACTGCAGAAGTTATGAGATTTTTTGGCTTACAGTCAGGTGTTAATTACGTCCTTGCTTATTTCCTGAGTTGCTTTGTGGATTTGTGATATGCCAGCTTCGCCAATTGAGTGCTGAGCTGTCCTGACCATAATTATGCTACGAATTGTGTCCTCCTCTGTGTTATTGTCGTACATTCATCAGGCTGTACAGCTGATTCGTGTTGTCTAATTTTGATCATGCCTCCCACTCTGAACTTATTACGGATAGTGCACATCTTACATAGACCATCACATGGACAGACCTACGGTAGAGCAACATGAGGCAACGGGATGTGAGTGAGATAATGAGTAACGAGTTTGACTGTCAGGATTGGCACATAGATTTTGATTTGTGAGTAAATAAATTGAACTAAGACATCAAGCTGAAGTACATTTATAATAAATTTTCCTTGGTCGCGCAGTCACTTCCATTCTAAGGTTTAATCATTGTGATACAGCCGGCCGTAGTGGCCGAGCGGTTCTAGGGGCTTCAGTCTGGAAACGCGCGACTGCTACGGTCGCAGGTTCAGTAGTTCTAAGTTCTAGGGGACTGGTGACCTCAGATGTTGAGTCCCATTGTGCTCAGAGCCATTTGAGCCATTTGTGACACATCAAGACAAGATTATCGTGTGCTGGGATAGTACTAGGCACAGTAGCATAACTTGCCAGTTGATTTTTACGGTTGTTTTTGAAGCAGACAAGCTGCAGGAGACGCGAAGAGAGTCCAGGGCAGCGGGTGCAGAGGTGATCAGTGATAACCTGTGCGTTAAGCCACAGAGAGACGGCTGGCATGCGCCTCGGGCCAACTCCGTGTTGGCCAACATAAAACACGTGTCGATGTAACCCGACCATCGCAGAGCTCTATGCCACAAATGTAGCCGTCGTTTTAAACGAGTGTAGCCTTACGCGATCTGACATGTTTTCAAACGAAGAAAATTTATTAAAGCTGAACGGAAACGACGACTGATTACTGCTCTTTACCACTTTCAAAGTTATAAAGAATACTCTGAAAATGAAGCCCTTTTGGAAAACTTGGTGGAGTTCATGTACAATTAATTTTAAAAATAATTTTCCAGAACCATTCATTTTTCAGAGTGAACAAGAGGCAGAACCCACCATTCAGTGGTGCAGCTCATATCCACATATACTGTCCTCTAAGCCATATTTATTAAGTAACAATTACATGTGGTCCATTGAGCCGTGAGAGTCGCTTCCTCGATCTATTAACGCTCCGTTATCTTAGCCGATCGATATAAGAAATTTTTCTGCTCCACTGAAACGGGGCAGGATTAGCAGTTTTCAAAGAAGGGTCGCCGGGAGAGACCTAAGACGATGGCGCTACAGTGAGTTGGGTCCGTTTCCTCGAGCTGACGGTGCGGCGTGAACGAGGAAGCAAGGGCCGCTTGGCCACTATGCATATGGAACGTTACAGTACCTACTGCGGAAACGGAAGGGATCCAAAGCTAATTCATATTGGCCAACCTTCGTCGCCCTTATGGAATCTGTGGCGCTGCGACCAGCCTTATGTTGCAGCTAGTGTCAAATGAATTTAGGACTGATGCATCAGCACCATCTGATGATGGTGGAATGGTTATAAGCCGAAATATCGTAAACATTCCACGATCGTATCCAGCTGGACGCCCGAGAACCCTTCAAACAGTATTTTCCCTACCTGGATCTGGAGCTACGGTTGGTTAATTGCTGAACTACGTCTTTAGTTTACTCTAATCTGACTACATTACTACCAGTCTCATTACATTGAAGATTACATTCTATTCTACCGATATTTAATTTGGTTAAAGTTTTTCTGCAGTGCTGGGTCGCCTTTTTTCCTACTCGGACCACTCTATGGAATTTCTCATCAAACATACTCAGGTTCATATATGTGACAATTTTCCGCACTTTATCCATGAGCTCTATATTGTCCATAAGTTGCTAATAAATCCCAGGTCAGTCTTCTATCTTTCAGATCAACTCTGCAAGTTCACAGGATTTGGTGCTCAACCATTCACATAGCAGGATCAATGCCCATGAAATCAGTATCGTTTGGACCAAAATATTTTCTTCATGCTACTGTCTCCTCTCGAGTCTTCTTGTCATTCATGAGGTTTTCCTCCCGTTTTCAAGTACTTTCAACTGTCTACTTCTAGGCAAGTTAATTGTAAAATTGGATTGGTTACTGCTTACACTTTGTATGGTCCTCGGAATTGTGCATCTAGCTTCCTAAAACGATCCCTTCTTATGGTCTCGCCATACAAAAGGACCTCTTCTGTCCTAAATATTATTGGATTCTCTGTCTTATCATAGTGAGCCTTCTTTTATCCCTTCTCACGCTACTCGATGCGCCGCTTATTCCAGTTCGCAACTTATCTACATAACATCATAATAATATCCAGAATTTCTTTTCTCTTTCTTTAGAACTACTGGAATGTTTATCTTTCTTCCAAACATTAACTCCAGCGTTTTGTACCCAGTGCAACTATGGCTCAAATGGCTCTGAGCACTATAGGACTTAACATCTGAGGTCATCAGTCCTCTAGAACTTAGAACTACTTCAACCTAACTAACCTAAGGACATCACACACATCCATGCCCGAGGCAGGATTCGAACCTGCGACCGTAGCGGTCGCGCGGTTCCAAACTGAAGCGCCTAGAACCGCTCGGCCACACCGGCCGGTTAGTGCAACTATGAGATGCTGTATTAAATACAAAAATACCAATTACTATGGTCCTCTCTAATGATGTGTCATAAATATTCCACCAGCGTCTGTGTGTTCTCTCGAGAGCCTCATTTGTCTTTGGGTGAAAAGCTGTGGTCTGGCTCTTCTGGATCCTTAATAGTTTACTTACTCTATTGAAGACTTCGCTTAAAAATTCGATCTCTGGTCGGCCAACAACACTGACGGAATTGTGTGCCTCAGCGCAATTTCTTCTACTGATTTCTGCGTCACTGTCTCGATTTCTTTTCTCTCAAATGGTACTGGTTCTGTGAACTTGCTCAGGTCAGCTAAGAATGTCAAGACGTATTTACTGCCAGTTGCCCTTGTATCTAACGGACTTACAATGTTCATTTAAAATTTTTCAAGTACTGCTGCCAGTGTGTCTGTAATTACTAGATGGTCTTTGTCTTGTTCTGCATGAACTTATTCCTTTCGCGTTTGTCACACTTCCTAATACATTCTTCTGTGTGTCTGTCCATATCTTTCCACTGCTAGTAAGTTTTATTTGACCTAAGTTCTGGGCATCCATTGATTTATTTCTAGCGGATTATCATACATTTCCTTCATGATTTCGGCCTTTTGCTCTGCGCTAAATTCCTCGTTTTCTTCTCTGTGTTCTTGGCTTTCCCTAATCACTCTTGTGTGTTCCGTACTTTCATTTATATACTCTACATCATCATAGCGCATTTGACTTAATACACCTTCATTTTCACTAAGGTTTTTGAGTTAATAAACGACACAGTGTCTAAAAATACGTCTCTAGTTTCAATCCCATTGTTTTGATGAGGGAACTTTGACACTGAAAATCCATGTCAGTGGCCTGTGATCTGTTACTATAGTAAAATGTCTCCCGTAAACGTATAGATGAAACTGCTGTACGGCCAACACAATTCCTAAGCACTGCAACTTAGTTGCAGGAGAACTTATTTCAGCCTTCTTCAATGACAGTGAAGCGTAGTCGACTGACAAATCAGCGCCGATCTTCTTTTGTGCCGGAACTGCTTCCCACGCTTCTCTTCTAGCAACAGTGATCACTATAATTCCTAAAAACTGTCGCTTGGCACCCTGAAATCCTACCAAAACAACATTCATTAGTCTCCTA
Organism: Schistocerca americana; assembly: GCF_021461395.2. Classification (NCBI taxonomy): domain Eukaryota; kingdom Metazoa; phylum Arthropoda; class Insecta; order Orthoptera; family Acrididae; genus Schistocerca; species Schistocerca americana. The sequence continues at coordinate 312,512,766 of NC_060125.1, forward strand.
AACGTACTTGGTGGATTCTTTAGTCGCATTGGCATCCTTTTGTAGTCACATTATTGAGAATTTACACAAAACGCTGTCTTTTATCGTTCTGCTGGTTCCATTGAAATATGATAATATCCAATGGCCAAATCTAAAGTGGAGAAATACTTGGCTTTCACCAGTTGGTCCAATATCCCACTTATGTAGGGGATTGGAAAAGCTTCTCTCACCGAAATTTTGTTCAACTTTCTATAGAGAAAATACATTGCAATAGACGTTACAGGGTTTCTACAATTCTGATTGCTCTTCTTTATTCAAATGAACAGTTCAGATTGCTTCTCTAACCAAGGCGAACATTCCCGATGCTCTATTTGCACATCTAATTGGCAATGTATGCTCCTGACACTACCTTCTCTTGCAGATTGATCACTTCTTTTTTGTTATTTGGATTCAAAGCTGTTTCTGCACATATTTCTAAAATCTTTTCTTTGTTATCACTTTCCGGTGCTACGTTATTTTGCCTCTTTAACCCACGACTTGCTTTGATATGCATATCTTACATTTTCCTTCGCCATCCTGTGATGTACACTGTTCCATCTTATCTGTGATCCACTTGCGTCTTATCCTCTTATTCGTAGATCCTTTTTGCCATCTACTATTTCTGTTCATTTTCATTTTCTTTTCTGTCTGAGTCAAGGACTGTCTGAAAGCATATCTTCTGTCATTACATATCACTTTTTGCATTGTCTATTAATTCGTTCCCCATCGCCTTAGTTGCCACACATCCAATGTGCTTTTAAAAAGCTTTCGGTGTTGTTTCTGTCCCCTTCACTGTCAGCAGCGGAAAACTTTGACACTTTATTCTGATCGCCTTCCATCCATAATTAATCACAACCTTCTTTTTCCTCAGAAAGTTGCTTCCTACTGGACCATCATACCGAATATCCAATCCTCTCTCTATGACGTGAAGCCTGTGCTTCACTGCATCTTTCCTTGTTAATAGTAATTGCGGATCCATGGTTCCCAATGTCTCTACTGTACCTTGCGTCATATCCTTCAGTCTATGGATATCTTCCCTGCTGATTGCTGCATCTTTTGTGAGCCTCTCATGAGGTGACAAAAGTCATGGGATGCCTCATAATATCGTGTCGGACCTCCTTTTGCCCGGTGTAGTGAAGTAACTCGATGTGGCTTGGACTCAATAAGTCAATGGAAGTCTCCTGCAGAAATATTGAGTCATGCTGCCTCTGTAGCCGTCCATAATTGCGGAAGTCTTGCCTATGAAGAATTTCGTGCACGAACTGACCTCTCGATTATGTCCCGTAAATATTCGATGGGATTCATGTCAGGTCATCCGTGTGGCCAAATCATTCGCTCGAATTGTCCAGAATGTTCTTCAGACCTGTCGCGAACAATTGTGACCCAGTGACATGACCCATTGTCATCCATGAATATTCCATCGTTGTTTGGGAACATAAGGTCTATGAATGGCTGAAAATGGTCTCATTTGATTCAGCTGGACCAGAGCATCTAGTTTATTCTATGTAAACACAGCCCACCACCAGGTTGTACAGTGCCTTGTTGACAACTGGGGTGCATGGCTTTGTGGGGTCTGCATCACACTAGAACCGCACCATCAGCTCTTACCAACTGAAATAAGGACTCATCTGACCACTCCACGGTTTTCCAGTCGTCTACGGTCCAACTGACATAGGCACTTGCCCCGGGGAGGCGCTGCAGGCGATGTCGTGTTGTTAGCAATGGCACTAGCATCGGCCGTGTGCTGCCCCATAGCCCATTAACTCCACATTTCGCCGCGCTGTCCTAACGGATATATTCGTGGTATGTCCCATATTGATTTCTGCAGTTATATCACGTAGTGGTGCTTGTGTATTAGCACTGACAACACTACGCGTTCAATGTCTGTTAATTCCCGTCGTGCGGTCATAATCAAATAGGTAACCTTTTCACATGAATCACTTTAGTACAAATAACATCTCCACAAATGAACTGTCCTTTTATACCTCGTGTAGGCTGTACTACAGCCATCTGTATGTCTGCACATCGCTAATTGATGACTTTTGTTATCTGAGTATCTTTTAATGACCTTTAACCAGAGCCTCAAAGGACAGACGCATTTTTTCACAGTCACAGCACCTACCTTGCTTCAGGAAACGGACTTTTCTGCACCAAGCAGACTACCCACACGGTCACTGTGATGACGCTTGGAGCACTACTGGCTATCAGAACGGCGACCGTTCTTCCGCCTTGCCTTGACACAGCAGCGGCCACAGCGGTGCGCCCACTTGTACACAGGAGTGGCACCATGTTGTCTTTTTAGATGAGTCTTGGTTCTGTGTACTGCATCACAAGGACGTATCTGTAAGTGGAGGCTCTGAGAGAATGAAACTTGCCAGATTACATTCGGCATCGTTATATGGACCCAACAACTAGCGTGATGGTATGCCATTGGGTATACAACACGATCACCTCTGGTTCGTATAGCCGGCAGTTTGGACAGCACCGTATTAACAAGGCAAATAAAATTCCTGAACGCCTCCACGATCATGGTAAATAATTTGTGAGGAACCTGTCTAGGTTGCTGGACACTGTGATGGCCTGGAGGCTCGACATGAGCATTTCGGAAACTACACGACTTGTCGGGTGTTCGAGGAGTGCTGTGGTGTCTTCAACACGTGGCGAACCCAAGGTGAAACTGTTGTCTTGGCTGAAGAGCCAATACCGTGTTACTAGTGGAGGCCGAAATGCATGCGTTTTAGCTCACGCAGGCTGGCGTGAGGAGGGAAGAACTATACTGATGTGAGGTCTGGGACATGACAAGGAATTAGAATTCAGAAAGCGGACGTAATTAGTTTGATACTTAACTTTAATCTATTAATGATGAACGTCGCTCTTGACGGTACATGATTCACAACATTATCTGTTCAGAATACATTCTTGTAATTGAATATGGCGCCTTGCTAGGTCGTAGCAAATGATGTAGCTGAAGGCTATGCTAAACTGTCGTCTCTGCAAATGAGAGCGTATGCAGACAGTGAACCATCGCTAGCAAAGTCAGCTGTACAACTGGGGCGAGTGCTAGGGAGTCTCTCTAGACTAGACCTGCCGTGTGGCGGCGCTCGGTCTGCAATCACTGATAGTGGCGACACGCGGGTCCGTCGTATACTAACGGACCGCGGCCGTTTTAAAGGCTACCACCTAGCAAGTGTGGTGTCTGGCGGTGACACCACAGAAACCATATCCAGATGTCGGGGGTTGGGCGACTATCCCTCATTACAGGTGTCGGAAGCTGGGCAGACTGGTAAAACAGGACAGGCGGAAACTGTGGCGGAACTAACATCAAACTTTAATTCTGGGCAGAGCAAAAGTGTGTCTGAACATTCAGTGCAACGAACACTCCTAATGATGTCCATTAGCAGCCGGTAACCCACGCATGTGCCAATGTTAACATCACGACACCGATAACTACGACTAAAATGGGCACTTCACCATCGGCACTGGACGGTGGCGCAGTGGCAGAGCGTTGCATAGTCTGATGGTTCCCGATACCGTCTTCATCATGCTGGTGGATGGGCGCGAATCCGTCGTTTCCAGGGGAACAGCTCCTTGACTACTGTACTGCAGGACGAATATAAGCTGGCGGCGGCTCCATTAGCTATGGGGAACATTCGCGTGGCCATACAAGGGTCCAGTGGAGCTCATGCAAGGCCACCTGCACACTGGTTGCAGACCACGTACGGCCCTTCATGACGTTCATCTTTCCCCATGGCAGTGGCATATTTCAGAAAGACAATGCGCCATGTCACAAGGCCAGAAGTTTGATGAAGTGGTTCGAGGAACACAGTGGCGAGTTCGAATTGATGTGCTGACCCCCAAGCTCTCCCCCTCCCCCCTCCACCCCTCCCCTCCGAACCAGATCGAACACATTTGGAATGTGATTGAACGTGACGTCAGAGCTCATCGCCCGCCCCTCCCCCCTCCCGGACTTTACGGGAATTAGGTGACTAGTGTGTGGAGATGGGGTCCAACACCCTCCAGCAACCTACCAAGGCCTCACTGCTTCCATTTCAAGACGCGTCGTCGCCGCTTTATCCGTGTCAAAGATGGACATACCGGCTATAAGGTAGGTGGTCATAATGTTTTGGCTGACAGGTGTATAAGGTTTTGGGTACTGCCATCATGAGAGCTCGAATTAAGATTAACGGAACATAAGAACGAGAGGTTTTTGTTATACATTATCAGGCAACAAAAAATGAAAAATAAAAAAAAATTAAAAAGTTCACTCACCAAAACTTAGAATGGTAAAACAACATTCAGTTCTACATCTACATCTACGTCCATACTCCGCAAGCCACCTGACGGTGTGTGGCGGAGGGTACCTTCAGTACCTCTATCGGTTCTCCCTTCTATTCCAGTCTCGTATTGTTCGTGGAAAGAAGGACTGTCGGTATGCCTCTGTGTGGGCTCTAATCTCTCTGGTTTTATCCTCATGGTCTCTTCGCGAGATATACGTAGGAGGGAGCAATATACTGCTTGACTCTTCGGTGAAGGTATGTTCTCGAAACTTCAATAAAAGCCCGTACCGAGCTACTGAGCGTCTCTCCTGCAGAGTCTTCCACTGGAGTTTATCTATCATCTCCGTAACGCTTTCGCGATTACTAAATGATCCTGTAACGAAGCGCGCTGCTCTCCGTTGGATCTTCTCTATCTCTTCTATCAACCCTATCTGGTATCAATATAACCTATGCCTGAATCGGATGCCAACCGTCAACTCGGCTCAGAAATTCGGAAGAGACAGCGTCTAAATTACAAAAGACGACTTAAAGGATTGTAGTTGCACATTTATAAAATTAGCTCCTCAGGCATGGCACACAGACTAGCGCCACCTCTCATCTGTCATTTACCAAATTTTTCAGCTGATAGTTGGCGCCGCGCTTACACATAAGCTTTATTGATGCTGACACTGAACACTGTTTCACAGCTTCTAAATTTGGTTGAGAAAACTTTTTAAAAAGTTTTTGTTCTTTATATTTTTCTTATTTTGAAAGTCTGAAAATGTACAGACAAATGTATCTGGTTCTCATATCCCTTTAATCTTAATTACTGAGCTGATAATGGTATTAGGTTGACTGGAATACTCTTTCAAATTCTAAATGTGGCAGGGGTAAAATACAGGGAGCGAAAGGCTATTTACAATTTGTACAGAAACCAGATGGCAGTTATAAGAGTCGAGGGACATGAAAGGGAAGCAGTTGTTGGGAAGGGAGTAAGACAGGGTTGTAGCCTCTCCCCGATGTTGTTCAATCTGTATATTGAGCAAGCAGTAAAGGAAACAAAAGAAAAATTCGGCGTAGGTATTAAAATTCATGGAGAAGAAATAAAAACTTTGAGGTTCGCCGATGACATTGTAATTCTGTCAGAGACAGCAAAGGACTTGGAAGAGCAGTTGAATGGAATGGACAGTGTCTTGAAAGGAGGATATAAGATGAACATCAACAAAAGCAAAACAAGGATAATGGAATGTAGTCTAATTAAGTCGGGTGATGCTGAGGGAATTAGATTAGGAAATGAGGCACTTAAAGTAGTAAAGGAGTTTTGCTATTTGGGGAGCAAAATAACTGATGATGAAGTAGAAGATATAAAATGTAGGCTGGCAATGGCAAGGAAAGCGTTTCTGAAGAAGAGAAATTTGTTAACATCCAGTATTGATTTAAGTGTCAGGAAGTCATTTCTGAAAGTATTCGTATGGAGTGTAGCCATGTATGGAAGTGAAACATGGACGATAAATAGTTTGGACAAGAAGAGAATAGAAGCTTTCGAAATGTGGTGCTACAGAAGAATGCTGAAGATTAGATGGGTAGATCACATAACTAATGAGGAAGTATTGAATAGGATTGGGGAGAAGAGAAGTTTGTGGCACAACTTGACCAGAAGAAGGGATCGGTTGGTAGGACATGTTCTGAGGCATCAAGGGATCACCAATTTAGTATTGGAGGGCAGCGTGGAGGGTAAAAATCGTAGGGGGAGACCAAGAGATGAATACACTAAGCAGATTCAGAAGGATGTAGGTTGCAGTAGGTACTGGGAGATGAAAAAGCTTGCACAGGATAGAGTAGCATGGAGAGCTGCATTAAACCAGTCTCAGGACTGAAGACCACAACAACAACAACAACAGTGGTATTAGCCAAAACGTTGTTATAAATAAAGATGTATGTTAAGTAATCTAGAGGTTTTTTCCCCATAAACTGTTGGACAGTAGCTGTTACATTCCTAAAGTGTTAAAGCTGGTGGCTGTGCCTGACCTTCAACATGTCTGTGAAGTTTTCTTTCAACAAGATCTGCCTGTACTGTCCTGATCTTCCTCGACACAGAGGATGTTTGATTGTTGCCCTGGCCAGCGCGTTCTCCAGATATCCCACTCACTGATAACGTCTAGCCACAATCTGCCAAGAGACTGGCACTTCACCACTTGACAGTTACCACAGGTGAAGGCAAAGAAGTGAAGTGGCGTGAAATCATTTACTCATATCTGTCACTGAAGCTCAGTTCAAAGTGATACTCGACCGGATTAGAGCCTCTGTTGCTGCCAGAGGTTTTACATTCTGCATACCCCAAATCACCTACAAGTTTAATAATGTATACTTCCTAATATACTGCCCAACTAGGAAGTAAAAATTTAAATTTTCGTTGTTTGCTAGCCTTTCTGATTTTACAGTTTTAATGGTCAGCTCTACGACCAGTCTGGAGTGCTAAATGGTTGCCAAAACCAGTCTGGACTGCTAAGTGGTTCAACGATTTGTTCTGACTTCTTTCTAAGACCGCTCCTAAAAGCTAAAACCGGTACGCCACCTGCCAACGTTAAGGGAGAAGGGCTGGAATCGATTCGTCCTTCGAAGCAGCCGCCCCCCCCCCTACGAAATTGGCAGGTCAGCATCTAGTAAGGGTGCTGATGACGGTGCTGTTGAGCGCCCCATATCCTCCATCATCACCATCATCATCATCATCATCATCATCATCATCACCATCACCATCATCATCATCATCATCACCACCACCACCATACTCATCACCACCACCACCACCATCACCACCACCACCACCACCACCATCATCATCACCACCATCATCATCACCACCATCATCATCATAATCATCATCATCATAATCATCATCATCGAAAAAGAGTGATCGCATTAGAACACGTGACACATGTGTGGATTCATTGGTACGTACCGACGCAGCTGCGTGGTCCGTGGCCGAAGGGCGCGTAGCAGTAGGGGTGCCTGGTGCGGCAGGCGTCCTCTGAGAAGCGCTCTGGGTCGAAGCGGTCGGGCTGCGGGAAGAAGCGCGGGTCGTGGTGCAGGCCCAGCGTGGAGACGAACAGCGGCGTGCCCGCCTCCAGGGGAACCCCCGCACCTGAACCTGCGCACGTGGACGTGTCCAGGCTGCGCGGCCGCCGGCAACGCCGCTCCACGTACGGCAGCGCCGGGTACTTGCGCAGCGTCTCTGCCACAGATGTTGTTCATCTGTTACTGATGACTGAGCCTCCACAGCACAGCATCAGTGCAATAATATTTCCCCAGGAAATCACTTTTAAATTCTGCGCTTCACGGTCATAATAACTTATCCACCGCACTCTGATACTGTAAAGGCAGTAGTTGTTTTCATACTCCCTTACATCATACGGCCCATCCTTTACCGTGCTAAAGTTGCGTGGTTCTCCACCCCTCCCAAGTTCTACAATTCCATTTAGATCCTGGAACGCCATGCACTCCGCCTCGACTTCTGTTTCCGTTTACCTTCTCCTACTAGCATTCTGCACGAACTCATCAAATTTCCACCTCTCCTCACTCATACTGAACACCTCCAAACAATCTACACTATCCGCAAACTCGACTCGAATAATCCTACAGTTTCCCCTCTACTTTCCAGTCGTCATACGGTGCTGCGCCTTAACCAACGCATCTCACCCACCCTGCACCTTACACCCTCCACATACTCTCCCAAAGAAACTTCAATCATACCCCCCCTCCCATATTATGACCTCCACTCTGATGTTTACTCATCCTATCAGCTGTCAGTCCAGCCCACCCATTCCATCTCATCAGGGCTACCTCTCCCTCCCTTATCCACATTTCTTTACGCCTTTTTCCCCCATCTGCCTTTCTTTCTCCACCAATACCCTTTTCCCAACCACCCCTACCCATCTCTACTCCATCCGCTCTTCTGAACCAACAGCCACTCCTTCCCCATCGATACTGTGCATCCGTCCTCCATCCTTATATCACAACATTCCTACCGTGCTCGCCGATCAACCTGTTCTCTTTCAACAACAGACACCCTATCCTACGGCAGGTCCTTCCACCTTTTAGTGCCAGGAAAGTGCTTCTTTTAGATATCAGCGTTTTGGCGTCATGCTCAAATATTTCTAAATGTGCTCTTAAAATGTTTAGTTTTACCTTTTATCTTAGTGTTTTTAACTTAAAGTGCAAGATGTTGTATCTCTTGCATATACATAAAAATTTCCATTTTATTTTCACCTTTAAAAAGTTTAAAATTCATTGTAATATTTGCCGGCCGGTGTGGCCAAGCGGTTAAAGGCGCTACAGTCTGGAACCGCGTGGCCGCTACGGTCGCAGGTTCGAATCCTGCCTCGGGCATGGATGTGTGTGATGTCCTTAGGTTAGTTAGGTTTAAGTAGTTCTAAGTTCTAGGGGACTGATGACCTTAGAAGTTAAGTCCCTTAGTGCTCAGAGCCATTTGAACCATTGTAATATTTCAATTTTCTGTTTCTTGTTTTTTCGCCTCATTTAATTTCTGCTGTCAATTGGCTGAAGAGTGGGTTGACTGTACTGCTGACAATCCACCCCTCACCCACATGGGAGCGGGGGTCATGAAATACCAATACAGAAAAAAAAATTTTCTCTATATCTACGAGCTGATCTGCTTCAACTTGATTAAGGCGAATCCAGAAAAATTTAAAACAACTGAATGTCTTCAGAATGCGAACTCGACACTTTACTCAACACTCAAAACGCTCATACAGCACAAAAATGTGCGCTGATGTCCGCATTGACTATGCAGTTTGACAACGTCCAAATGCGAAAATGGTAAGTTCATAAAACGCCCCTATGCGGATGCACTTTGTCATACAGTGCGCTGGGGGTGTCCATCTCCGTTCTTAATGGGTTGCTACCTTAGTTGACTTTCGCCAGCCGACCTGCACACTTCAATCGTTTTCGTTGTTATACGCACATCAAAGAAAGGTTTGGACAGAAAATTGGAATAGAGGTCAATATAAACAGCATCTCCGCCATTTTTATTGCTCATGAAAACTACACATTGCGTGTTGCACCACCATACAGCGAGACCTTCAGAGGTGGCGATCTAGATTGATGTATACACCGGTACTTCTAATACCCAGTAGCACGTCCTCTTGCATTGATGCATGCCTGTATTCGTAGTGGCATACTATCCACAAGTTCATCAAGACATTGTTGGCCCAGATTCTCCCATTCCTCAACGACGTAGATCCCTCACAGTGGTTGGTGGGTCACGTCGTCCATAAACAGCCCTTTTCAATCTGTCCCAGGCATGTGCGGTAGGGCTCATGTCTGGAGAACATGCTGGCCACTCTTGTTGAGGGATGTCGTTATCCTGAAGGAAGTCATTCACAAAATGCGCACGATGGGGCCGCGAATTATCGTCCATGAAGACGAATGCTTCGCAAATATACTGCCAAGGTTGCACTATCGGTCGGAGGATGGCATTCACGTATCGCACAGCCGTTACGGCGCCTTCCATGACCATCAGCGGCGTACGTCGGCCCCCCATGGTGCCATCCCAAAACAGCAGGGAACTTCCACCTAGTTGCACTCGCTGGACAGTATGTCTAAAAAGGGAACCTCCCCATCGCACCCCCCTAAGATTTAGTTATAAGTTGGCACAGTCGATAGGTCTTGAAAAACTGAAGACAGATCAATCGAGAAAACAGGAAGAAGTTGTGAGGAACTGTGAAAAAAATAAGCAAAATATACAAACTGAGTAGTCCATGCGCAAGATAGGCAACATCAAGGATAGCGTGAGCTCAGGGGCGCCGAGGTCCCGTGGTTAGCGTGAGCAGCTGCGAAATGAGAGGTCCTTGGTTCAAGACTTCCCTCAAGCGAAAAGTTTAATTTTTTATTTTCAGACAATTATCAAATTTCACGCACTCACACATAATCAACTTCGGTCTCCAAAATTCCAGGACATATTCAGATTTGCTTGGACATATGCAGGATCTGACGGTCTACACACGGAAAAATTTGAAAACGTTAAAAACATATGTTTTGACAGAGCACAGGGAAAACTGTGCTACTGTGAAACTGCTGCATTCATTTGTTGCAGTTAATGTGACCAACTCTTATGTTTTCATCACTTTTTTGGGAGTGATTGTCACATCCACAATAAAACCTAAATCGGGCAAGGTAGAAGAATCTTTTTACCCATTCGCCAAGTGTACAAGTTAGGTGGGCCGACAACATATTCCTGTCATGTGACGCACATGCCTTCACCAGTGTCGTATAGAATATATATCAGACGTGTTTTCCTGTGGAGGAATCGGTTGACCTATGACCTTCCGATCAAATGTTTTCGGTTCCCATTGGAGAGGCACGTCCTTTCGTCTACTAATCGCACGGTTTTGCTGTGCGGTCGCAAAAAGCAGACACTAAACTTATTACAGTGAACAGAGACGTCAATGAACGAACGGACAGATCATAACTTTGCGAGAATAAACTTTTCACTCGAGGGAAGACTTGAACCAACGATCTCTTGCTTTGCAGCTGCTTACGCTAACCACGGGACCACGGCGCTCCTGAGCTTAGACTATCCTTCATGTTGCCTGTTGCGCATGGACTACTCACTTTGTATATTTTGCTTATTTTTTTCACAGTTCCACACAACTTCTTCCTGTTTTCTCGATTGATCTGAGTTCAGTTTTTCAAGGCCTATCCATTGTGCCAGCTTATAACTAAATCTGAGGGAGGTGCGATGGGGAGGTTCCCTTGTAAGGCGTTCAGCCTGACCGGGTTGGCTCCAAACACGTCTCTGACGATTGTATTGTTGAAGGAATATGCAACACTCATCGGTGAAGAGAGCGCGATGCCAATCCTGAGCGGTCCATTCGCCATGTTGTTGGACCCATCTGTGCCGCGCTGCGTGGTGTGGTTGCAAAGGTGGATCTCGCCATGGACGTCGGGAGGGAAGTTGGGCATCATGCAGCCTATTACGCACAGTTTGAGTCGTAACACGACGTTTTGTGGCTTCACAGAAAGCATTATTCAACACGGTGGCGTTGCTGTTAGAGTTCCTCGAGCCATAATCCGTAGGTAGCAGTCATCCACTGCAGTAGTAGCCCTTGGGTGGTCTGAGTGAGCCATGTCATCGACACTTCCTGTCACTCTGTTTGGTTCACTCCGAGACGTTTGGGCTCTTCCCTTGTTGAGAGCCCTTCCTGGCACAAAGTAACAATGCGAACGCGATCGAACCGCGTTATTGACCGTCTAGGCATGGTTGAACTACAGACAACACAAGCCGTGTACCTTCTTCCTGATGGAATGACTGGAACTGATCGGCTGTCGGACTCCCTCCGTCTAATAGGCGCTGCTCATGCATGGTTGTTTACATCTTTAGGCGGGTTTAGTGGCATCTCTGAACAGTCAAAGGGACTGTGTCTGTGATACAATATTCACAGTCAACTTCTGTCTTCAGAAGTTCTTGGAAACGGGGTGATGCAAAACTTTTCTTGATTTGTATATTTCTACTACTTGGAATGGCATCAAAATTTCCGCTCTCCATTGATGGAGGAACCATTCTGCATAATCACACACATGTGAAATCATCCATTGTCATGAAGCTTATGTCGGAAGAGGGAATGTTACAAACTGTGCCTGAGAGGGCTGCAAACCGAGGGAATAAAGAAAGAGGGCAACAGCTACAAGAACCTCCTAGGATTTCACTAACATTTTGCAACACACAGAAAAAGCACAAGAAAGTTTTATATTTTGGTAATAATGATGAAAAGCTTGTAGGGGGCTGACACAATTTCCACAGGAGACATTCTTTGTTTTATCTTGCAAGTAACATAGTAACCACAGTTTTTACTATGCTACATTTTTACCTCTTTTTGTTTATGACAGCGTACAGTCGGACTCCTTTTGCTTAGGTTGACCCTATGTTAATGGGGCTAGTTATTTTTCAGTACTATAGTGAGAATGTATTGACTTAGGACGTTTATATTTGTCGAGTTATTGATTATCTATGTTACTAACCGACAAATCCAGTTCATGCTTCATGGTACATGGTTCATAGTTCCACAACAGCTTGCCTCTCTAATGGCTTTTGGGGCCAATAAAAATTTGATTTTCAATATTTCGTATACAGTAGTTATTGACCAAATTAAAATATTTTAAATGCTATTATAATCTACTCATTAAGAGGTATAATTTTACATCTGCATCTAGATACATTTTACATCTACATCTAGATACATTCTCAACAAGCCATCATAAGTTGTGTGGCGAAGGGCACCTTGTACCATTAGTAGACATTTCCTTTCCACTCGCAAATGCCTCCATACGAACCCTAATTTCTCTTATCTTGTCTTCATGGTCTTAACGCGAAATTTGCCTTGGCGGCCGTAAAATCGTTCTGCAGTCAGCTTCAAATACCGCTTCTCTAAATTTTCTCAGTAGTGTCCCTTCAGAGATTCCCCTTTGAATTCCCGAAGCATCTCTGTGATAATTTTGTGTTGACTGAACCACAAGTAATAAATCCAGCAGCCTTCTTCTGAATTGTTTCGTTGTCTTTCTTCAATCCGCCCCGTGTGGATCGGAAACACTTGACCAGTGTTCGAAAATGGGTCGCACTAGTGTCCTATATGCGGCCTTCTTTATAGATGAACCACACTTAAATTCCTTCAATTAACTGAAGTCGGCCATTCTGTTTTCCCACTACAATCGTTACATGCTCGTTCTATTTCATGTCGCTTACACCTGGATATTAATCGACCTAGCAGTGTCAAATAGCACACGACTAATGCTGCATTCGAATGTTACTGGATTATTTTTTCTACTTATCTGCATTAACTTACATTTTTCATTTTTAACAAGCTGCCATTCATTACACCAACTCGAAATTCTAAGTCATCTTGTATTCTCGTATAGTCACTCAACGACGACACCTTCCCGTACACACAGCGTCATCAGCAAACAGTCACAGATTGCTGCTCACCCTGTCTATTAGATCATTTGTGTGTATAGAGAGTAAATGGTTTAAAACACAGTATTACAGTTAGAAATAGGCTATATGTCTTGAGACAGGGTAGCTCAAACGCACAAATAACCCCAATTATATTCATCCAGTATTTGAGAATGACAGCACTTTTCGACTTCCAACAAACTTGAAACATAATTTCACACCTTTTATAAACGTTTCCTCGGTTACATGCTTAACACCAAATATTTAATACATAGCCTATATGTAAGGTAATCAGATGTTGAAACTTCAAAGAACTGGGGACATACTGGTGGTGACCTAGCCTGTTAAGGCGATAATTTGGAGGTTGGCCACGTGTAGCTTACAATTTATATGAGTTGTGTGTTCGTGAGTAAGCGTCAGGTGTCGAACCTCCCCTCACCTGTCGTGCAGTTGCCGTCCACACTGGAGAGCTCACCAGTACTACTGTCCCCTCCCTTAGTGTGGCCTCTGCACAGGTATGGGTCAAGTTATTCTGAGCACACACTGAGAAATTGCATGATCCTCTCACGGTACCAAATTATGCATGTGGTCAACCTGTGATAAGAGTCGTTTGATTCGTCATCAGTCTTGCAGTCCGAATCCAAATCTGTACTTGGCTTTAAAATTAATCACATATTTGATATACCTTTCTTTGTAAGTCTGAACGAAATTATCGTTTGAGCTTCTCTATTTTGGTGCATGTATGTGCTAGAAATAGCTCCTATTTCCCCAAAGTCTGCTTCTACCAGTTTTTCCATTCTTAACATTAGTGATGTCTGCAGAAAGTACCGGACCAAAACTTCCTCTTACATCGGTCAACACGCTGAAAACAACTTAAGAATTTGTGATGTGATCGTGACATATCGCTGAGCAATATTTTATTACTTTTCTCTTCATTTCTTGACTGCCAACGGCCTTGCCGCAGTGGTAACAACGGTTCCCGTCAGATCACCGATGTTAAGCGCTCTTGAGCTGGGCTAACACTTAGATGGGTGACCATGCGGTCTACCAAGCACTGTTGGCAAGCGGGGTGCACTCAGACCTTGTGAGGCAAACTGAGGAGCTACTTGATTGAAAAGTAGCGGCTCCGGTCTCGTAAACTGCCATACGGTTGGGAGAGCAGTGTACTGAACACATGCGCCTCCATATCTGCATCCAGTGACGCCTGCGAGCTGAGGATGACACGGCGGCCGGCCGGTACAGTTGCGCTTTCATGACCTATTCGGGCTGAGTTTAGTTTTTCATTTCTTTACTATTTTTGAGGAAAGTACAAAGGTTGCTTTCTCTGGAGGAAGGTTCCAAATTATCCTGTTACGAAATGAGCGAGGCCATGTGTGCCTTGACCACAGGAGGCTTGTCGCAAACGCCGTGTAGAAGGTAAGAGGGTCCTGAGGGCGCTGCAGCTCGTGGAAGAACTTGCAATAAACCCCTGGTCCTCACTTTGCTGGTGAGTGCTGCTTTCTCCTCTGAAGGCAGCTGCCCCTAAGCTATTGCAAGTCCTTAGAGTATGAGTGTGCATGATGAATTCACCTCTTTGTACGTAGATGTAAGAACAGGCCAACATGGTGCTGCTCAGCAACCATGAGAAAAATTCGTTGCCTTTCCCTTCAAATCTTGTTACCCAATCGACTCAGTCTTGGCTGCCAAAGTGTTTAGGTGCAAAGGGCTCGATCAGTGACTGGAACATGGCTAGCGGACGATCCCAACCTCTTGTATTTTGAGATGCTTTTTGTAAGCCAAGGAAGGAAATTTTATGCAAGATTTCTCTGTATTCACGTAAATTAATCGAATACCAGTTACTGTGGCAATGGCTGGATGTACTCTCCTCCATGTGGCGTTTTTTAAAAAGTCAGGAGCTAGATTTAGAAGAGAATTTCGGGCGCTTGTCGTGGGGTAGCCATCTGGGGCCCTCGTGGTCCAGAGATCATCGGATACTGCCTTTTACAGTCACGCCATCTCGGCTGTCTTTATTCGATACTAACTGGCGCATTCCAGCACACATTTTCTAGATTTTAGTAAAAGTCGCATTTTGGATTCGTGCTATGCACTTTCTAGGCAGCTCACAAGTTTCTCGCTTTGGTATGCAGCTTGAGTTGCCTGATTAATTGTATTGGTCTGTGGCTCTTGAACTCGTTTACTTCGCATCAGCGAAAATTTCAAAGTTTGTAGCGTTTCCAAAGCAGTCTTCCACGCAGATTAGGTACCTCCTCACAACGTTAGCGAAACATTCTTGATTAAACTGAGCTTCGAGAAAGCTTTGTGTTTCAATATTTTGACGAGTTTGTGCTCGTTGCATTAGAGCATAATTCTCAGTCAGCTTTGTCGTGACTTTATCTTCATTTAATTGCTAAGTTATTTCGAGATTTTGAACAAATAAATGACTTATTAAATTCAGACTAGATCTGAATGTCAGAACCAAAATATTGTCCTACAACTGATCCCGGTTATGCGACTGTCTAACAACCAATACAACCTCTGCATTCCTAATTTATTGTCCTCACTGTGACGGTGTTTCATTGTAAAGCAACCTTTTTATTTAAACTTGACGTATGAGAGCATTTTTATCTGTGATTTAATTTCTGGTTCACGAACATTGAGCTGAGCACGTCTTAGATTTACTAAACCAGTTATGGTTCAGAAATTATCTACTGTTGGCATCAGTCCATGACAACTAGCCATGACAACTACTGCTACGAACTGGGTCGTGGTTCAAGTGTGTCGTGTTCAGGGCTTCTCAACTGTCTTGCAGTGGTATTTGCTGTTGTCTCTATCCTATCACACAGTAGGTACTTCCTCCTCCTCCTCCTCCTCCTCCTCCTCCTCCTCCTCCTCCCAAATGTAGCGGAAAGAACCAATTTACGAATTCTATACCGCTTCAGAAACACAGTCGCAACATTAGTTCCTCGATTGATCAATTTATTGTTTCAGATAGTTGTCCTGCAAGCAAGCATCCGTCAAGCCCCTCCCGTAATGTTTTTAAGGACACAGCATTCAGTTGAACTGAAATCTGAAATTTTCAGCTACCTCGAACGTAATGGACTTCCTACCGAATGACCTAACTGTGCCATTATCCACCAATAAGAGACTAGGAACAAAAATCTAGAAGGGGGAAGCGTAGGGTTTGGAAGCCGGGTAGCGTGGGATCGAATCTCACCAAATATACCAGTCCTAGTATCCACCGACAGGATGCAAGAAAAAAACTGGCTGTGCACAGAGGGTATTGATTTAATTAATTAGTCAATCAGTCTCACAGAGTGACGGGATATTTCCAAGATATCCACAGTTGTGGGGCTTTGCCAGGTATCCACTGTTTTGTTCAGGACAAAGGTAGGGTTAGTGTACCACATGAAAGACACTATCTGCTTCTTCTCGAATGTCTTTGTTCCATCCGCTACAGGTTTAAACAGCAGTGGAAGTGCAAGAAGAAAGACATGTACTGACTACCAACACTGAGTCTGCATGAGTGGTGAGGGGGCAGGAGAGGGGGATGGAGGCTCGGAGGGGTGGGGTAACATCTTGATGTGGATGTATTTGCATACAATGGTTTACTCAAACAGGAAGCATCCACATGAGAGAGAGAGAGAGAGAGAGAGAGAGAGAGCATGAGAGAGAGAGAGAGAGAGAGAGAGAGAGAGAGAGAGAGAGCATGTGTTTCAAGAGGAATTTCTTAAGTATCAACATCAAACGGTTGCCGCCACCGATGACTTGTTTGGGAATTAGCATGACAACCGGTATGTGCACCACAGTAGACAGTTGGCTGTACAGCAGCTGACAGTGGTCCTTGGGCCTGCACATGCGGGAACACGCGAAGCGGCCGCCCGGCAAAGTTTGGGCGTGGGCGCGCAATGCCTTGTGGTCAGTGTCAAAGATTTTTAACAGTGTAATTATGTGTGGTCGGTTATGTTGACGGTCTTCCTTCTGAGGTCGGAAACGAAAGCGATGTAATTGCTTAAATATTGCTTACTGCCTTGTCAGCCTCGACATCTTTAAATAAGCAATATTCCATACACAGCAGTTAATTTTCCGACAAATTATTTAATTAAGTAAATAAACTATATTTCAAACACTGCCTTGTATCCCATAAATTGTTTAAATAGACAATATTCCACATGTTGCCTTGTCTATCAGAAACTGTTTACACAATGTTCCATATACTGTAATCGATTTCCTGCCAAATACTTTAAATAAATACACAAATAAACTATATTTCGTACACCGTCCTTTAACCCATAAATTGTTTAAATAGACAACATTCCACTGATTGCCTTTTCTATCAGAAATTGTTTAAACAATATTCCATATGCTGTAATCGATTTCCCGCCAAATGCCGAAAAACTGAGTCTTTTTCCCATCAATTTGTGGGTGGGGGAGGGGAGAAGGGATGGAGGTTGGAAGTGAGGATTTAATTAATTGATCAATTTAATTAACTGGTCAATGAAACTGATGGGGTGGGAGGAGGGCTATTCAGATAACTCGGGCCTGAAAGTGTGCTTGTATCGGTGAGTGGGAGGGGGGGATTTTGGAGCTTCCCAGAGGGTTGGGAGAGGAGGAGTGGGAGGGTAAGGGGTAGAGGGCTTTTCTTGGAAGGGTGGATTATCCCAAGGGGGTCACAAATCAACCTCTGGTGGTCGTGATCCACTCAGCAGAGCAATAGGTTAAGGGGGGGGGGGGTAGGTGATAATAAATTAATCAAGTTTTCCCTTTTGTGTTAAAATTATTGTAGTGTTTATAAATCTCAATAGTCTTTCTATTCATAAAGGCATAATAATGTGATGTTTTAGATATTGATACTCGTCTCAGTGAATTTGATTTCGTAGTCACCCTCTTGGTAAAAGATATTCCACTATGGCCTAATTGTCTGTATGTCCCACGCGACAATTCCTCTTTTGCTCAACCAGATGGTACCTATATAGACCAGACCACGACTACAAAGAATTGTATATACACCCAGTGTAGCCAAAGGATGTCATAACTTTTGCCGATCTTATCTTCCTGGTGGGTCTGAAGGTAGTTTCCACACCATACTTGCTCAACACTTTCAGAATGCGATAAGTAATCGTACTAATGAACAGAAGGAAAACTTTTCCTTTTCACGGCCGTCGTTCCTCGTCGAACCTGATTCTCTTCTTATGGTGAAGTGCTCGATCTATCTCCTTGTTCAAATAAAGCTTCTTCTTGAATGTCGACCATAGATGTTGAATTTCATCTTTTTAATAAGTCGGTTCACAAATTTTGTGCGTCCTGTCCAACAAAGTTTTAATCACACCTCCTTTTTGTCAGGGGTGTTGGTTAGAATCTTTGTGCAGCCAGTGGTCAGTATGTGTGGTTTTTCTGTATACCCTATGCCCCAATGTCCTGTCCCCTCGCTTCATAACAGACACATCCAAGAAATTCACTGGGCCATTATTCTCTGTCTTCATAGTAAATTGTGTTGTTGAGATGTATCAGGAATGCATGCAATTCCTCTGCACTGCGTGTCCATACTACGAAAGTATCATCGACACAGCGGTAACACCTGGCTAGTCTTTTAGTGGCAGTCTGCAATGACCATTGGTCAAAGTTCTCCATAAACAAATTGGTTACAGCCGGACTAAGAGGCCTGCCCATAGCCACCCCGTCATTCCGTTCATAAAAATCATTATTGCATTGAAAATGGCGGACCGGTGTGGCCGAGCGGTTCTAGGCGCTTCAGTCTGAAACCGCGCGATCGCTACGGTCGCAGGTTCGAATCCTTCCTAGGGCATGGATGTGTGTGATGTCCTTAGGTTAGTTAGGTTTAAGTAGTGCTAAGTTCTAGGGGACTGATGGCCTCAGATGTTAAGTCTCATAGTGCTCAGAGCCATTTTTTTGCATTGAAAATAGGTCGTCGTGAAGCAGTGTCTAAATAACTCCACAATATCTGCTGGAAAAATATCCGCTATATATGAGATAATTTCGTTCATTAGACAAAGTTTTATACATCGACCACGGCCTATTAGCCTGGTAGTTTTAAATATCAGTACCAGCCGTGAAAACTTACAGTGTAAGCTTTAATGGCTCATGCGTCCCCAAACCAAAGGTAAAAAAGCTATTTTTCTCTAAACTTTGGCCATCTGGATCTCCCACTTCTGTCACCTTCATTTACTGCAAGCCCTGCATATACAAGAAATTTGCAAGAAATCGATGATGACGAGTAGGCGCGGTCTCCTTGTAAAAAAAAAAAAAAAAAAAAAAAAAAAGAGAGAGAGAGAAACTCGGAAGCCATAAAGTTCTCACACCATGCACATTTTTAAAAATATTTTTGTGGGATTCCACAGTCTCAACGTGTTTTTGGGATGACAACACGCTCCAAGTAGGCTGTAATCTGTTTATTATCCATGAAATTAGCCAATTTTAAACATGGATCATTTTCAAGCGCCTGTTGCGCGTTCAAAAATGACGAGATTGGTTTGTGCATCAGTAGTATACAAGCTCTCGCATACACATATACCTTATAACCCAAGTTACTTACATGTTTTAAGCTTCAAGCTTCATCTCACATTTTACTACATGGCTGGTACATGTGGGCAGGTATACATCGTACTTCTCTACGAATATGGCGCAAAAACAGTACAACAGTGTAGATGACTGCGTCCATTAGCATACACATACAGAAAGCTGCCATATCATAGTATAAGCACAGCTGTTATGGTATGACCTAGGATTTATGTAATTTGTTACTGGGTCTAATGTACCACATGACGTATTCGTTACTACATCAGTACTGTTTTATTTCATAGACTGACTGGCACATCCCATTAAGAGGCCCGACATGATCTTTTTTAGTTCGGACTTTGTGCTGTAATTTCTAATAGTACATGTTGTATGACATGACATATGACGTATGAGATTTGGCCCTCTACTTCTAATAAGATAGCACTTGTGAGAATAACGAGCATAATGTGCCAGTAAATATTGCGCTAGTAGCTTAGATAATTTTATTGACCATCCATAGCTACGAGGCGTACTCGGAAAGCAAGGTCCGATTAGGTGCGAAATGGAAACCTCTGTGAAAATCCGATGGAGCTTTGAGTAGATGTGTTGAACAGTGTCTTTAGTGTGTCTGTCGATAGCTTCACGTCGCTCTTTGCAGTTCAGAGCGCAAAGTGATCACGTGGAAATGCCTAAAACAACAGTGTCTCCCGCCAAGTGAGTGGATCTGGTGAGAGATTTCGCTTGAACCTATTCAGTCCACATAACGTAAATTTCATGTGTTTCTTTTTTCAAGACAATTTTCAGGCGCGTTCTGCAGGGGCAATGAGAGTCTCCTGCAGCATTTTCGATGGGAAGTGTTTGATCACCCACAATACAACTCTTAATTGGCTTCCTGCGTTGTTCATCTCTGCTCACATGAACCGCTGGCTACGAAGACATCATTTTGGCACAAACAACGAAAGGCAGACCTGCGTAGAGAATTGGCGCAAAGTACAGGCGGCTGCTTTCTGTGACGAGGGTACTGGAAAGTTTGTACAAGGCCACGACAAATGTCTAAGTCGGAGCGGCGACTGTTTACAGAGGTAGCTAGAAGATGTGGCTACCTGTTGCGACTAAAAAATTTTTGATTTTCACTGTGGTTTTCATTTCATAGCTAACGGCAGGTTAAGTAGAAAAGAAAGTAAAGATAAAAAGCACAGGTTCTGTTCGTATCGACGCAGGTCGTAAGATCGAAACGGTAATTATTCAAATCCTATCGCTGTATCATTCGGCAAAACCCAAGCTTGAGGAGCAACAACACTCGCTGGATGTCATGAAAGTTCCTCTCTATTTTTTTATTTTTTTATATGTCATGTACCGTACGGTCAAATTGAGGACCATGTCTCCATGGTCATGGAACGAGTCAGTACATGAAATTATAACAGAAAAGTAATAACAGCTAAAATGAAACTTATATAAATCATATGGACACGACAAGCCATAAGTTTAAATAAACATAATCAGCAATGTAACACAGGAGTTAGCTTAATTTGTTAATTTGTCCAGGAGTTTCTCGACAGAGTAGAAGGAGTGAGCTTTGAGGAAATTCTTCCGCTTAGGCTTAAAAGTGCATGGACTACTGCTAAGATTTTTGAATTCTTGTGGCAGCTTATTGAAAATGTGTGCAACAGAATACTGCACCTCTTTCTGACAAGAGTCAAGGGGGTGCGTTCCAAATGCAGGTTGGATTTCTGCCTAGTATTAATTGACTGAAAGCTATTAATTCATGAAAAAAAACAGATCTCGTTAGTAAGAAACCACATTTTAGAAAATATGAATTGGCAGGCCATTGCCAGAATTCCCAGACTACAGAACAGGGATCGACAAGAGATTCGCTAACTTACACAACATATTGCTCAAACCGCCCATTTCTGAGCCAAAAATACCATTTTTGAATCAGAAGAGTTTCTAAAAACTAGTAACATACGTCATAAGTGATGAGAATAGGCAAAGTAGACAACTTTTCATGTCGAACTGTCGATTATTTCAGATACTGTTTTAATGGTAATTAAAGCAAAATTTAGTTTTTGAACTAAATCGAGAACATGAACTTTCCACGACAGCTTACTGACTATCTGAACGCCTTGGAATTTGAACTGTATGGTCTCACTAATCACATCCCCATACTGTGTAATCAAAATGTCAGTTTTTGTTGAACTGTGTATTAGGAAGTGTAAAAACAGTCTTACTGTAATTTAACATCAATTTATTTTCTACAAGCACTGCATTATTTGATACTGTGTCAATACTGCACACATCCTTCACTACCAAGCTGGTGTCGTCAGCAAACATAAATATTTTAGAATCGCCTGTAATACTAGAAGGCGCATCACTTGTATAAAGAAGAAACAGAAGAGGCTTCAGCATTGACCACTGAGGCACTCCTCACTTAACTATGCCCCACTGGGACTGCACGTCGTGGAGAACAACTTTCTGCTGTCTGCCCTTAAATAAGAAAAAAAAAAAAATGTGTGTGAAATCTTATGGGACTTAACTGCTAAGGTCATCAGTCCCTAAGCTTACACACTACTTAACCTAAATTATCCTAAGGACAAACACACACACCCAAGCCCGAGGGAGGACTCGAACCTCCGCCGGAACCAGCTGCACAGTACATTACTCTTAAATAAGAGATGAAACAGTTGCGAGCTACTCCGCTTATTCCACAATGGTCCAACTTTTGAAGTAATATTTTGTCATCGACACAATGGAACGCCTTAGTTAAATCAAAGAAGACACCTAGCGCTCGTAATCATTTATTTGATCCGTCCAGGGCCTCACAGAGAAAAGAGAATATGGTATTTTCAGTTG
Source organism: Schistocerca americana (assembly GCF_021461395.2). Lineage (NCBI taxonomy): Eukaryota > Metazoa > Arthropoda > Insecta > Orthoptera > Acrididae > Schistocerca > Schistocerca americana. Next base: position 312,535,347 of record NC_060125.1, read on the forward strand.
CTAAACCATTTCTAATACCAAACTGTATATTTGACAGCAAATTGTGTGAATTGAAATGGTCGATCGGCCTTGTATACACAGCCTATGTGTTTCTCTATTAGAAGTTTACGATACGAACTGCGTTTACACGGCGTTTGAGCGGCTGGGAGGCTGCGCGCGCTCACCTGCGACGACCATGTGCAGATAGGTCATGGCGGCGATCTGCTGGTAGGAGGGGAGCGGCCCGAGCCGATCCCTGACCTCGTGCCGCAGGCGCTCCTGCAGCGCCGGGTTGGCGGCCAGCTCGTACAGGCAGCAGGTCAGCGTCGTCGCCGTCGTCTCGGAGCCCGCCGTCACCAGGATGGACGCCTGCGCCGTGCTCAGCTCCAGGCCGCCCTCTGCGGGAGGAAACCACGTCTCAAAATAAACAACCACGTGCCGTATCCTAGAGGCAGCCCGTGCGTCGATGCTACAGGTTTGTGTGGCTAAATCCCTGACCCGGCGCAAAGACAATGCAATAAGTACTGTTTCTGAAAGATTCAATTCATTAGGGAGGTTGCATTGGTTGGCTGGTTGATTTGTGAGAGGGGACCAAACGGCGAGGTCAGAGTCCCATCGGATTAGGGAAGGATGGGGAAGGAAGTAGCCGCGCACTTTGGAAGGAACCATACCGGAATTTGCCTGAAGCGATTCAGGGAAATCACGGAAAACCTAAATCAAGATGGCCGGATGCGGGTTTGAACCGTCGTCCTCCAGAATGCGAGTCCAGAGTGCTAACCACTACGCCATCTCGCTCGCTGAGGCTGCATTGGGATGCTTTGAAACGTTAAAAGAAAAAGAAAAAATCACACTGCCTGACAAAACTGTGAAGCTCCCAGCACGGGAGGAGGAAACGAAATAAAACTTCGCAGGTTAAGATGGTTCTTGTTCTGGTCTTCAGTCCGAAGACTGGTTTGATGCAGCTCTCCATTCTACTCTATTCTGTTCAAGCCCTTTCATCTCCGAATAACTTTTGCAACCCACATCCTTCTGAATCTGTGTATTACATTTATCTCTTGATCTCCCTCTACAATTTTTACCTCCCCCTCCCACTTCCATTACGAAATCGGTGATCCCTTAATGTCCCCAATGTGTCCTATCGATCCATCCCTTTTTATAGCCAGGTTGTGCCACAAATTTCTTTTCTCTCCAGTTCTTTTCAGTACCTCCTCACTAGTTACATAATCTACTCGCCTACACTTCAACATTCTTCTGCTGCAGCACACTTCAAAATCTTCTATTCTCTTCTTGTCTTAATTGTTTACGTCCATGTTTCACTTCCATAAGTGGCTACACTCCATACAAATACTTCCAGAAGAGACTTCCTAACACTTAAATGTATACTCTACCACGCTCTGATCCGAACGCCACTTTTGTTTCTCCTAGTGAGTAGTCCCCACCCAGAGAACAAAATGGGGAACTGTTTTACATCCGGAATATTTCACATAAAAGGATACGATCATCATTTAACCATACAAAGGACTTTGTGCCTTCTGAAAGAATTACGGCTGTAATTTCTCTGGCTTTCAGCCGTTCTCTGTATCAGCACAGCAAGGCTCTTTTTGTTGATGCTACAAGCCCAGATCAGTTAATCATACACACTGCTGCTCCTGCAACTACTGAAAAGGCTTCTGCCCTTTTTCAGGAATCACAAGTCTGTTCTGGCCTCTCAACAGGTACCTCTCCGTTGTGGTTGCACCTGTCGTACGGCTACCTCTATCGGTGAGGCACGCAAGCCACCCCGCAAACAGCAAGAGCCATGGTTCGTAGAGGGTGGAATAAGACGGTATATGATGTTATTTCAGTGATTTCTTGGTGGAAGCCCACTTATTAGTATGACGTTGCATCCCCCTTTGGCCTGGATGTATGCTCTTAGTCCACTGGAAATGGTGCCATAAAACAGTTGTATCCTCTCCTCAGCTGGCCCACAACTGTTGTAGCGAGTCCTCACTATCATGGATGCTGGTACTGGAAGAGAGCTGACGTCCGAGCTGGTCCCACACACGTTCTATCTGGGTATCTTGCTGGTCATGGATTCACTGAGACATGTGCCGTGTGCGGACGAGCATTATCCTGTTGGAAAATGACACCATGATATACTGTCACATGAGAAATAACAATCAGGATGTCCGTGATGTAGCGTTGTGCTGTTACAGTTCCCTCAGTCCGTACCAGTTATGATCCGAAGTCTTACCCAAGGGCTCCGGTCACCACGACGCCAGGAGTAACATCGCAGTTCTTTTCCAAAACACTGAAAGCATGGTGCCTCTCCACAGATTTCCACCATATTCACTGACGACGGTCAGCCGCCGTATTGTATCGCCGCTGTTCAACGATGAAGACGTCCGCCCCCGGTAGCTGACTGGTCAGCACTACAGAATGTCAATCCTAAGGGCCCGGGTTAGATTCCCAGCTGAGTCAGCGATTTTCTCCGCTCAGGGACTGGGTGTTGTGTTGTCCTAATCATCATCATTTCATCTCCATCGACGCGCAAATCGCCGAAGTGACGTCAACTCGAAAGACTTGCACCCGGCGAACGCTCTACCCGACGGGAGGTCCTAGTCACACGACATTTACATTTTTAACGTTGAAGACAATGTGACGCCATTCATCAGCAGTCCATGCTTCTGGCCACACCGCTCCAGACGCATCCGTTTGTGTTGTGGTGTTAATGACAGCGTGCCCATAGGACTAAGTCCAGCTGCGTCTAGTCTCTGACCAATGGTGTGGGATAACACAGAAGAATGTCCCAGCGAATCCACTACTTGTTCTAGGACGGCAGGCACAGATGTGAAGCGGTTACGATGTGTTTGGGGTACAATACGGTGATCCTCCCTTTTGTTGGTCACGTGTAGTCGACTGGAGCTTTGACAGCGAGTGTGTCTGCTCCAATGCTACCATCCAGTCCAAAATCGGGCCACTGTCACATCCAAATGCCCAACAAATCTGGATATTACATGATCCGATAGGAACAGAGACTGGCAATCAAATCGCTTTCAAAGATTGTCAGGTGTTGATAACGCTGTCTGACACCAGTACACTGCATCCCGGTGTCCTTTACAGTAATCATTCAATGTATGACACTCCTCCCACCCTTTGTAATTATACCCTACCAGGCCTGGTAACAACGCTGAACAGGAGCAACACTGATGCACCCTGGTGACCATTCTAGTTCAGGCAGAGAATTGCAGCTCTAATTATTTACATATCTGCCGATTGTGTGTTAGTATATGAAGCTGCAATGGCGTCCTACCATGTTCTCGGTGCTTGACTTTTTTGGAAGGCAGTACAGTCGCTCGTTGCTGAGTGAGCTTCGTAGGAGTCCTGTCTTTCTAAAAATATTTGTTCCCATCTCGCCAGTCTTTAGTTCCACTTTCATAAAAATGCACATTTATTAGCAAATCGTAGTGTTATCGTAATGTACTGTAACATATTTTTAATAGAAATAACACCTTTTTATTTTTAGATACTGGTCGTATGAAGATAAATTAAAATTTGAGACATACTTTCGAAATGCCTTATTGTTATACGAAAAAAAAGTACTTCAACAATATTGGTCAATCTCTAAAAATAAAAATTATTTAATTTTATATTTGATGTTTCTCATTTTTGTAACAAATTATAATTTATCGTCAATACACACATTTTCACGTGATTAGTAATTAAAAATTAAAGTATAAAATTTTTATTAAAAATTATGATTCCATAATGTAACGAACATTTCCATTCGATAAAAATACAGAATTTTAATAAAAGTAGGGAAAAAAATAAAAGTTCCTACTGGTGATATTCGAACGAGCGACTTATGATTAGAAAACTTACCCTACGAATTTTTTTCTCAACTGCCGGCGGCTAGCTAGTTTGCGGTGAAAATTATATCTCGCCTGTTGGCTCAAAGCACTGAATATGACGTATACTAGACACACCTTGGACGTTGACGCTGCAGATTTGTGTGTTCAAATCACTGAACCGAGACAATTCGGCTACGAGCTGTTTCTGAATGATTCACGCCTGTAAGCAGAATCGATAACGATGCTTTGAAGCACTAAATGAGGAAGAATACTAGGCACAAAATACAGGGTGGCCAATGGGCATGGAACCACACTTCTAAAGCAGAATCAGATGGATAAATTTTATAAATTATATAAATGTAAGTTATATAAATTTAATGTCAAATGACAAGAGATGGGAGAGAAAACCCGAAACGGGAAGATAATTACAGAAAGAAAAACCATAACGCCTTTCGTCTGAGCATAACTTTGTTTATTTTCCATTTGTGAAAGACGTTTGTTCAATCCAGTCTCCAGCCATCCTGATTTAGGTTTTCCGTGATTTCCCTAAATCGTTTCAGGCAAATGCCGGGATGGTTCCTTTGAAAGGGCACGGCCGCTTTCCTTCCCAATCCTTCCCTAACCCGAGCTTGCACTCCGCCTCTAATGACCTCGTTGTCGACGGGACGTTAAACACTAACCACCAACCAACCTTAAAGGTCAGAAGGAGCTGATGACGTTAACAGAAGCCAAGCGCATCGAGATCCTCCTGATAGAAGGAGACTGGAGTACCTGTGTAGTCACAGAGAATTTCAGACTACACGTTATCCACAGTGCGGTGGAAAAAATTGTCACGAAATATGGTCAAACTGATTTTGTCGCAGGCAAGCCGAAAACTTGACAGTTTAAAATAACTACGGATCAGTCGTCAACCGCCGTTCTGGCATTAATCATTAAGAGTTCAGAACTCTGTACCCATCACATCTCTCAGGAATTTGGGTTGAGCCGCACCGGGTGAGAATTTTTGGCACACACAAATAGCACCCTTACAAAATGCAAATATTGCAGTATCTCTCCTAAAAAGATCCCAATCGTCGTTTTTAGTTTGTAGAATAGGTGACAGACGGACGAAAATCGTCATTTCCCTTATGATGTTCTATTTACCAACAAAGGTAATTTCTATGTGCCGGCGGGTGTGGCAGAGCAGTTCTAGGCGCTTCAGCCTGGAACCGCGCGACCGCTACGGTCGCAGGTTCGAATCCTGCCTCGGGCACGAATGTGTGTGATGTCTTTAGGTTAGTTAGGTTTAAGTAATTCTAAGTTCTAGGGACTGATGACCTCATATGTTAAGTCCCATTGTGCTCAGAGCCATTTGAACCATTTTTTTAAATTTCTATGTGAACAGACAGGTAAATAGACTCACAGATACTGATCAGATGGATCAGACGTGAACCCTAACTGGAATGATACATCGAAGTAGTTATGGTTTGGTGTGGAATATAGAGTCTTCGTACTGCTGGGCTCTTCTTCATTTGGGATACACCAACAGTAACAGTCCGTCATCTGCAGTTGTTAGAAGATGTGCTGTCATCGTTTCTATCTGAAGACGGGACATTTACAACTTTCTTTCAGCACGATAGTGCCTCAACTCATTACAGGATAGCTGTCTGGAGGTACCTGGATACCCAGTTTTTCTGGAGATGGATACGCCGTAGAGGTCCGGGGGAATGGCCCCCCGTTTCTCCGATTTAAGACCCAGAGATTTCTATCTGTGGAGAGATATGAAGGAAACTGTGTGCCGTGAAGATTAGAAACGTTTAACACTTCATCGAGTAGCTTGTTAATGCCTGAGCTAGCATTCCGGTACATACTATGTTGGTTAGAGTCCATGAGGAATGGATGAAGCGGGTGACAACAATCGTACAACGTGCTGGTAACACCTGGAGGACACCCTGTGGCCCTTACGTGTTATGGTCAGCACTTAATTTGTTGCTTAAGAAGTGTGTCATTGTGATATTTTTCTCAAATGAAAGACACTACTGCTTTTCTTTATGTACCTGATATCATGAATCCTTTCCTTTTGAACAAACGGAGTTGCATCGAAAGAGGTCTAAGGAAAAAGCTTGGCACTCTGTGGGGCGGAAATGGACACGGCGACGAGAGGATGAAAAACGCAAGAAGCATTTGAGATGTGCATTGGGGGAGAATGGAGAGCATAAGATGGGTGGAAAAAGTGAATAAGTTAAAGGTGTTGGAAAGCATTGGTGAGATGAGGTCTGCTGCAGCTTATAAGAGCAAGTAAAAAGAACTGGATCCGAAATCCGTTGAGACGGAAGTGCTTGCCAAAATACGATTTGGAAAGTCTAGTTTATGGGAGGAGACTGAGGGGAAAGAGGAGGTACAAGATGATAGACGACACAAAGGGAAGCGGAAATTACTCGGACCTGAAGAGTATGGCAGAAGACAGGAGAGCATGGAGAGTTACCATGTAAGAACCTGTCTTTGGGCAGAACACTTTTGATGATGCTGATGATGACTTCCATCCCAGATGGCATCCTCCAAAGTAGCCGCCATATTGGTAACATAGCGTCACATTTTTCCCACTCTCACATCTCATACTACTTTACTTTAAATTTGTGTTTATCCACCTGTTTTTCTTTTAGAAGTTTGACTCCACATACATGGACTATCTTGTATCTTGATCGATCCCGTCCTATTATTTGCCTTCCGTAAACAATATCGTACAGGATCCCTGTGTAGCGACACCACATACAACCTGTTGAGGTACTCTCACGACCGACACGTGGACCAATTCTACCTTGACACACATGCATATATAAATGCCGGCCGCCAGTCGAGTCACAGAATCCGGAAAGCGTCAGCACGATGAAGTAACAAAGTGAAATAACACTAGAGTACGTCCTTTTCCTGAAGGTAATGTGTGTTCAAGTTGTATGTCAACCGAACATGGAGATTTTTCAGCTGTTAAACAGGAAATTGTATTCTATGAGGAGTTGTTCATAATAGACTTCTGGTTCACTTTTCTATATTTCCATTCATGCTCCGCAAATCAACGCATGGCTCATGATGGATGGTGTGTCATACTAACTAAATTGTACGTGTCGAAAGCGCTCTTTAGTTATCACTTTGGTCTCTGATTAATACCAATAGGGCAAGTTAGCTAAACTGTTCATCTCTGATATTCCGTGAACCCTAAAAGATACCGTAATCGTGTTTTCACCCCGATGGATTGTGAGAAAGTCCTCAATAGCCGACGCATCCTTTGTTTTCACAGTTTTATTAATTAGAGAAACGTCGGGACCAACTTTGCTTTTTCAAAAGAAACTAAAGCAATGTCCTCTGCTAATATCGTAGTTATAAATGAGTGGCGCTTAAATCTGAAAAATCAGATTAGTAGTTCTGTAGTAATTACAATATTTAGAACTTGGAGTTTATCTGTTTGGAACATTAAACCGATTGCTATCTTATACGGAAGTTCGTGTTGTATGGAATAGTACCGTCAGGTAGATGGGCGCTCCGTTTCACGCAGCTAAGACAATCTATTCACAAAAGTCGAGTATTGGAGAAAAGGTTAGTGCAAAATTGATATTAATCTCATTTGGAAACATGTGGTTTGTCCACAGGAAGACAAAGGACCTGGCATCTAAGAATGATGCACAGTTAACTACGGTAACAGTTCTGCTTTCGCTTTTGCAGGACTTTGAAAGAAAAGTGCATCTCAAAAATTGAATGAATTTTTAAACAAGGGAATTCAGGTACAAAGATTGTTCAATAATAATTTCGCATCATTAGTTTAATGTCCGGAAATACATTTACATTGAAAACTTACATCAGCAGATGCATAAAAAATACGACATTACAAAAGAATTTGGTCGTAACACTTTCTTAAAAATGCATTCACAGAGAATGGACAAAAGAATGTGAACACCTGACATATACACAATATTTTTTTATTAATAAGGCGGTGGGCGACCATTGGCTTTGAGAACAGCTGCAGTTCTCCGTGGAATATATTCGTAGTGTGTCTGAATAGCTTCCAATGGAGTGTTCTCCCATTCTAGTACCAAAATATCTGCCAATTGTTTCAACGATGTTGGAGCTGGAAAGCAGTTCCCCACTCTCTGCTCTAAAACTCCCCCTGACGGTTCAATGATGTTGAGTTCTGCCGATTGTGCTGGGCAGGGAAAAAGTTTGATGATATTCTGGTGCTCCATAAACCGCACCTCAACGTTTTTGGCTGTGTGTATGAGCGCATTATGGTCTTGGAATACGGCAGTGTTTGGCAGCAATATTTTCGTAATAGTAAGCACTTTCTTATCGAGAACGTCATTTGTAGCAATCCAGCCAGTGAGGGTAATGATACGTAGGTGCCACTAAGGAACATGACATACGGTAGCTGCCCAAATCATAAATGATCCTCTCCGATGCTTGGCTTTAGGAAGCAAACAGGCCTGATCGTAGGCTACTTTTGGGGTTCTCTATGCATAAACCTGGCTGTTTGTAGGAAACAATATAAACCATGATTCATCGAACCACGCCACATTCCTCCAGTCATCAGGTGTCTAAGTTTTATGGTCGTGGCACCATTCCTTTCGCAGCTTTGCAATGGTTTCCTTTATTAAGGGTTTCTCAATTGCAGCCCTTCCATGAATGTTCTCTATCTCTTTCCTCATTTTTATTTCTTTTTTAATTTTTTTACTGCGAATATTTCATTTGAGAACCACGTTCCAATTTCAGTTCTTCTTTCTTTGTTCTTTTCTTTTCTTCCAGTATACCTTCACCTATTCACTATGTTACTTCTTTCTGTCTTCAGACCATTTTCACCCAGCCTTTTTTGCTATCCTGCCTTGGAATCCTTCCAGTTTCCATACCTTCTCCCTAAAAGCTTGTCTCTTGTTTATTCTTCTATTTTTATATTGTTTCTTCCTAAATCCTTTTTGACTTCGTTAACCCAGCTTAAGTGGACTCGTTACCCCACAAATATTTGAAAATTTTACTAGTTGCTCTACTGTCCTGCATTCGAAATACAGTAGATATCTAGAAAACACGAGTCTTCTTTCTTTCATTACGTATGATACATTTTCTATATTTTGGTATACTTCAGCATTACTTCATAATTTTCAACCTTCTTCTGTGTATTGTGGTCCTTCAAATGGTTCAAATGGCTCTGAGCACTATGGGACTCAACTGCTGTGGTCATAAGTCCCCTAGAACTTAGAACTACTTAAACCTAACTAACCGAAGGACAGCACACAACACCCAGCCATCACGAGGCAGAGAAAATCCCTGACCCCGCCGGGAATCGAACCCGGGAACCCGGGCGTGGGAAGCGAGAACGCTACCGCACGACCACGAGATGCGGGCATTTTTGTGGTCCTAATATTTTCTTTATAATTCGCCTTTCTAGTACTTCTGATTTATCTAAATTATAGTTTAATGCCAGGCTTTCGCTTGCATAAGGCATTCTGACTTCACTACTGTGTTGTAATGCCTTATGTTTGGATTTTTGAATAGACCCTTTTTATTGTCCTCTCCTTTATTTTTCGACCTTTTTCCGCTGTTGCAAATATGCAAGTTGTATAGGTTAAATGCTGTCTTTTGCAACTGTAATGAAAGTCATATAAGACCACACGCATGTGGGTTTGCTCTTTATCTTCAGTGGTCACTGTAACAATACGGTTTTGTTTGCTAGGATCATGAACAATTTGCATACTTTAATTTACTACTGTAAACAATATTACTTCATATTGTTACTCACGGTCTTTTTTTTATTTATGTCATCCTTCCCGCTCTTTCGCTTATATGTGTTAGATTTGGACACACATCACGCTAAACTTATTTACGTTTTTATGTTGTAAACAATTTCTGTCACCTCACCATTTCGAGACGACCAAAACAGAAGACGAACACATCTCGCAATAGCGAAATAAAACACACGAAATGGCGAGATAACAGTGGTTCCTCAAACACAAAAACATGAATCTGCTTAGTATTACTGAAAGTGCAGAGTGCTAAAATCTGACGCATACGATAAGTGGAAGAACAGGAAGAATGACGAAAACAACAAAAGAACCTTGAGTAACCACAAGAAGTAATACTGTTTATAGTAATGAAATAAAGCGCGCGAACTGATTGTGATCCTAGCAAACAAAATGGCAACAGAAAAGAACAATATTGTTACAGTGACAAATGAAGGTGATTTAGAACAAAGCGAAAGGCGTTTGGTTTTAGCAAGACTCTCATTACAGTTGCAAAAGACGGGTATTTAAATTATATAACCTTAGGCTTGTGAAGCTCCTGCCGTACTGTTTTTGTCGACAGAGCATTACTCAAGCGCGTGTTGAGTTCAGTAGTCACTTTTGTCGTGAAAGTTTTATATTGTCTGCCTACAATCATTTTTAATGCTCGTCGGCCTCTGTCAGTTAACTTCGGCTTTCGTCCACCATTCCTCTTCGCCGATGGTGTTTCACCATGTTCCGTTTTTTGCTGTCATTACCGTGGATTCTGTCGCTCGTGTAAGGTTATAAAGTTGATCCGTTTTCGTCACAGATGCTCCAGCTAACTGCGAATTAACGAGTTACCCTTTTTGGAAGTCTGGGAGATCACGCATTTCACCGATCGCAATGTATTAACCGCCGCAGTACAAATGCACGTGCAATACACTGGAAGATAACCTCCATTACTTGGACCGTGAACTGTGCACTGCAGCCGCGCCGCAGTATTTACACTTTCACAATGATGCCAGTTTGAAATAAGATATACTATATTGCATGGTGTCCGCCCCCCTCCGTCCCCCCAGTATGTCATTAGATGTTCAAAATACTGCAATACTCGTTTGCAGTCGCTGGTGCAAGAATTCCTGGACAGACTAATGAGTTTCCTTCGATGTCATTGCAAATGCAATGTTTTTAAATCAGCTTGATTCGCTGTGAATTGTGCACAGACTTCGTCTTCGAGTTTACCTAGAGGAAGAAGTCCATTGGCGTCATATAGGCGTTTGGTTTGACGCAACTCTCCAAGCTACTCTGTTCATCTCCGAATAAGTACTGCAACTTACATCCATTTGAACCTACTTACTGTATTTGCCTCTTGGTCTCCCTCTATGATTATTATTCCCCCATCCCCCATCCCCCCTACCCCCTCCCCCACACACACACATATTTCCCTCCAACATTTTAGTCAAGTTTTGCCACAAACTTCGTGTCTCCTCAGTTCTGCTCACAATGCAAGGGGAGCTCCCATCGCATCCCCTCACCCCTCAGATTTAGGGTGTAAGAGGGCCCAGTGGATACCCCGTCAAAAACTGAACACAGATCAAGCACGAAAACAGGAAGAAGCCGTACTGAACTGTGAAAAAAAGCGAAATAGAAACGGCGAATGATCCAAGAAGAAGAAGTGCAATATATAGCAGCTGAGAAGAGCGCTGGCGTCGTGGTTAAGTCGTTACGGTATTGGACTGCCAAGTGGGCGAGCCGTATTCAAACCTCCCTCGTGCCCTTTTTTTCTTTTTTTTTCGCTATTCGCTTTATTCAAATTTGTGTCTGACTCGTTGTGTAAAGTCCGTTTGTAACAGCGAGTCACCTATGACAGTTAATTCTGCACAACTACCCTATTAGCAGCCGAGAGAACGTGGCTTTCGAATGGAAACCGCAAACGTTTGCTGACAAGGCGACAAGTGAACCGGAAAACACGTCTGGTGTGTCATACAGGGCATTAGTATTTTATATAATAGGAATCGCCTATCGACGCACCTAATTTGTACGACTGGTAAGTGAGATATACCTCCTTGTCCGATATAGGTGTTCGTACGAATGATCACTCCCAAGGAAATCACGATCATACAATTTCTCTGTGCTGTGTCAAAACTTTTTTAACGGTTTCGGAGTTGCGTTTCGCTTTAGAAATCTTGACTCTTGAATTCCTTTGTTGTAGCATAGTTCAAATCCCTTTTATTTTTGTTTTCATTTCTGTGAGATATCTATGTGGTACCTCGCCTACTCTTCCTGTTCATCACATTTACTTGCGACGGTAACGTATTCTTACCACATGACTCATATTCTTTAATCAATGTATAGTATGACAACTGCCAAGACTACAGAAACACAACATACATTTCAATGACCGGACGGACAGTTCATAATGTGAAAAATAAATAAAGGGCACGAGGGAGTTTTGAACACGGCTCGCCCACTTGGCAGTCTAACACGGTGATCGCTCAAGACGCCACTGCGACGTCAGGCTGCTCTGTATTGCACTTCTTATTTTTGGACCGTTCACTGTGTCTATTTGGCCTTTTTTTCGCAGTTCAGTACACCTTCTTCCTGTTTTTATGTTTGATCTGTGACCAGTTTTTGACGACTGTCCACTGGGCCCTCTTACCACTAAATCAGAGGGGGTTGCGATGGGGAGTTCCCCTTGTCAGTACCTCCTCACTAGTTACGCAACTACCCATATAATCTTCAGCATTCTCCTGCAACACCACACCACAATTCAAAAGCTTCTATCCTCTTCTTGGCTAAACTGTTTATAGTCGATGTTTCACTTCCATACACGGCTGCACACTACACAAAAATCTTCAGAATTTCGATTTCGTAACACTTAAATCTGTATTCGATGTCAACAAATTTGTCTTCTTCACAAACGCTTTACTTGCCATTGTCAGTCTACATACTACATCCTTCTGCTTGGACCATAATCATTTATTTTGCTGCCCAAATAACAAAACTCACTACTACTCTTAGTGCCTAGTTTCCTGATTCAACTCTCTTAGCATCACGTAGTTTAATTCTACAAATACTACATTCCATCACCCCTGTTTCGCTTTTGTTGATATTCATCTTATATCCTCGTCTCAGAACAGTGTCCATTCCGTTCAACTGCTCTTCCAAGACCTTTGCAGTCTCTGGCAGAATTACAATGCTATCGGCATATCTAAGTTTTTATTTCTTCTTCCTGAACATTAATTCCTTCTCCAACTTTTTTTTTGTTTCCTTTATTGTTTGCTAAATGTAGGGATTGAATACTACAGGGGGAAGGTTACAGCCCTGCTTCATGCACTATTACCCTTTCTTGTTCAAAAATGGTTCAAATGGCACTGAGCACTATGGGACTTAACTTCTGAGGTCATCAGTCCCCTAGAACTTAGAACTACTTAAACGTAACCAACCTAAGGACATCGCACACATCCATGCCCGAAGCAGGATTCGAACCTGCGACCGTAGCGGTCGCGTGGTTCCAGACTGCAGCGCCTAGAACTGCTCGGCCACCTCGGCCGGATACCCTTTCTTGTCTTCGAACTTTTCTCCCTGCTATCCATGATACCCTCATAATTCCAAAGAGAATATTCCAATCAGCATTGTCAAAACCTTCCTCTGGTTCAAATGGCTCTGAGCACTATGGGACTTAACATCTGAGGTCATCAGTCCCCTAGAACTTAGAACTACTTAAACCTAACTAGCCTAAGGACATCACACACATCCATGCCCGAGGCAGGATTCGAACCTGCGACCGTAGCAGTCTCGCGGTTCCGGACTGAAGCGCCTAGGACCGCGCGGCCACCGCGGCCGGCCAAAGAAGCTTCCTCTAATTCTACAAATACTATAAATGAAGATTTGCCGTTCCTTAATCTTCTAAGAGAAATTTTATGGTCAGTAATTAATCGCTTGTTGCTACATTTCTCCGGAATCGAAACTCATCGGTTTCTTCCAGCTTTTCCATTCTTCTGTAAAGAATTCGTATTAGAATTTTGCAACCGTGACTTATAACTGATAGTTCGGTAACATTGACACCTGTCAGTACCTGCTTTCATTGGAATTATTACATTCTTCTTAAAGTCTGAGGATACGTCGCCTGTGTCATACAACATGCTCACCAGGTGGAAGAGTTTTGGCGTTGCTGGCTCTTCCTATGCTATCAGTAGTTCTGACTGAATGTCGCCCACTCTAGGGGCCCTGTTCCGACTAGGGTCTTTCAGTGTTCTGCCAAATACTTCTTGCAGTGTCATATCTCCCATCTCATCTTCATCCTCTTCCCTCTCTATCACATTGTCATCAAATTCCTTTGGTTAGAGCCTGTATATACTCTTTCCATGTTTCCGCTTTCGCTTCTTAGTTTAGTATTCGTTTCCCAATTGAGTTCTTGACGTTCATGCACATGCTTCTCTTTTTCCAAAGGGCTCTTCAATTTTCCTGTAGGTGGTATCTATCTTTTCTCTGGTGAAATATGCTTATAAATCCTTACATTTGTCCTGTAGCCATTCCTTCGTAGCCATTTTGACATTCTGTCAGTCTCATTATTAGACGATGTATTCCCTTTCGCCTGCTTCATTTCCTGTATTTTTATTTTGTATTTTCTCCTTTCATCAAAAAATTAATTACCTCCCGTAATATCGCAGTATTTCTACTGAGTCATGTCTTTTTACCTCTTTGATCCTCTGCTGCTGTCGCTCTTTCTTCTCTCAAGGCTACCCATTCGTCGACTACTATATTCCTTTTCCCTATTCTAGTCAATTATTGCCTAACGCTCCCTCTGAAACTCTCAAGAACCTATCGTTCTTTCAACCTGTCCATATCCCATCTCCTTACTTTCTTACATTTTTGCAATTTCTTGATTTTTTAATCTACAGTTAAAAAAAAAAAAACATGTGGCTGGTAAACCTTTCTTGAAGTAGTGTTACTTCTGTATAATTATAAATCCAATGAAGCCTTCATTCTATCAATAAATTGTAGTGACTACAATCTGCCGCTGGAAACTTCTTATAATTTTAAATCTGGTTCTTAAATCTCTGTCTAACCATTATATAATGAATCTGAAACATTTCGGTGTCTCCATGTCTCTTAAACGTATCCATTCTTCTTTCATGATTCTTAAAACAAATGTTAGCGATGATTAATTTATTATATGTGCAAAATTCTACCAGGTGGCTGCTTCTTTCATTCGTTTCCCCCAGTCCGTATTCACCTACTACTTTTTTTCTCTTTCTTTTCCTGCTATGAATTCCAGTCGATCGTCACAAATAAATTTTCGTCTCCTTAACTATCTGAATAATTTCTTTTAGCTCATCATTCATTTCTTCAATCTCTTCGTCATCTGCAGAGCTTTTTGGCATATAAACTAATACTACTGTGTTGTGTGTGGGCTTCGTGTCTGTCGTGGCTACGATAATGCGTTCACTATGCTGTTCATAGTAGTTTTCCCGCATTCCTACTTTCTTTTTAATTATTAAACCTAGTCCTGCATTACCCATAATTGACTTTGTATTTATAGCCCTGTATACTGCTGACCAGAAGTCCTGTTCTTCCTGCCACGAACTTCACTAATTCCCACTATATTCAACATCAACTTAACCATTTCCTTTTTTAAATTTTCTAACTCACTTGCCAGATTAACGGATCCAAATTTCAGAATGAGTGAGTCAGTCGAAATTAGAATCATATATTAATACCCTCAGCTGCTGGCGGTTGATATATATCAACGGGGACAGGTGAAAATGTGTGCCCTGACCGGGACTCGAACCCGGGATCTCCTGCTTGCATGGCAGACGTTCTATCCATTTGAGCCACCGAGGGCACAGAGAAGAATGCGACTGCAGTGATGTCTCGTGCACGCCTACCGCGAGACCCACATTCTCACTTTGTATGTCCACACACTACATTCGTAGTGTCCCACCCCATCACACTTATTACTCGTGGAAGACATTCTTATCAAGTTCCGTAAGAGTTCGGGGAATGTGTGTGCATCCTCACAGAAGAAGAATGTCATGGTCGGTATTGCCAGAACTTTATACTTATATGGTTATCCATGTAAGTATATCCTCATGGGTAGTCCCAGCTCGGAGATTAGAAAGGGGAAGTATTTTACTTCTGCATTATTATGACTGTAGTTTCCCCTTGCTTTCAGCCGTTCGCAGTACCAGCACAGCAAGACCATTTTGGTTGATGTTAAAATGCCAGATCAGTCCCAGACCGCTGCCCGAGCAACTAAAGGAAAGGCTGCTGACCTCCTTCTGGGGCAACATGTTTGTCTGGCCTCTCAACAGGTAACCCTCAGCTGTGGTTGCACCTGTGGTATGGGTATCTGTATCGTTGCCGCACGCAAGCCGCCCCACGAACGGCAAGGTCTATGATTCATGGGGTGGGGGGAGCATACTACAAACAAACATCTACTTATTTCAAGTAGTATTTCCCCCCATAGGAGAAACGGAAGCACATCTACACTCCTGGAAATGGAAAAAAGAACACATTGACACCGGTGTGTCAGACCCACCATACTTGCTCCGGACACTGTGAGAGGGCTGTACAAGCAATGATCACACGCACGGCACAGCGGACACACCAGGAACCGCGGTGTTGGCCGTCGAATGGCGCTAGCTGCGCAGCATTTGTGCACCGCCGCCGTCAGTGTCAGCCAGTTTGCCGTGGCATACGGAGCTCCATCGCAGTCTTTAACACTGGTAGCATGCCGCGACAGCGTGGACGTGAACCGTATGTGCAGTTGACGGACTTTGAGCGAGGGCGTATAGTGGGCATGCGGGAGGCCGGGTGGACGTACCGCCGAATTGCTCAACACGTGGGGCGTGAGGTCTCCACAGTACATCGATGTTGTCGCCAGTGGTCGGCGGAAGGTGCACGTGCCCGTCGACCTGGGACCGGACCGCAGCGACGCACGGATGCACGCCAAGACCGTAGGATCCTACGCAGTGCCGTAGGGGACCGCACCGCCACTTCCCAGCAAATTAGGGACACTGTTGCTCCTGGGGTATCGGCGAGGACCATTCGCAACCGTCTCCATGAAGCTGGGCTACGGTCCCGCACACCGTTAGGCCGTCTTCCGCTCACGCCCCAACATCGTGCAGCCCGCCTCCAGTGGTGTCGCGACAGGCGTGAATGGAGGGACGAATGGAGACGTGTCGTCTTCAGCGATGAGAGTCGCTTCTGCCTTGGTGCCAATGATGGTCGTATGCGTGTTTGGCGCCGTGCAGGTGAGCGCCACCATCAGGACTGCATACGACCGAGGCACACAGGGCCAACACCCGGCATCATGGTGTGGGGAGCGATCTCCTACACTGGCCGTACACCACTGGTGATCGTCGAGGGGACACTGAATAGTGCACGGTACATCCAAACCGTCATCGAACCCATCGTTCTACCATTCCTAGACCGGCAAGGGAACTTGCTGTTCCAACAGGACAATGCACGTCCGCATGTATCCCGTGCCACCCAACGTGCTCTAGAAGGTGTAAGTCAACTACCCTGGCCAGCAAGATCTCCGGATCTGTCCCCCATTGAGCATGTTTGGGACTGGATGAAGCGTCGTCTCACGCGGTCTGCACGTCCAGCACGAACGCTGGTCCAACTGAGGCGCCAGGTGGAAATAGCATGGCAAGCCGTTCCACAGGACTACATCAGCATCTCTACGATCGTCTCCATGGGAGAATAGCAGCCTGCATTGCTGCGAAAGGTGGATATACACTGTACTAGTGCCGACATTGTGCATGCTCTGTTGCCTGTGTCTATGTGCCTGTGGTTCTGTCAGTGTGATCATGTGATGTATCTGACCCCAGGAATGTGTCAATAAAGTTTCCCCTTCCTGGGACAATGAATTCACGGCGTTCTTATTTCAATTTCCAGGAGTGTACAATGCCCCTATCTTTTACCTGTAAACGTTTCTTCAGTGAAGTAAGGACCAATCACGGATACTTCAATAACCCCGCAATAGAACTTCACA
Source organism: Schistocerca americana (assembly GCF_021461395.2). NCBI lineage: Eukaryota > Metazoa > Arthropoda > Insecta > Orthoptera > Acrididae > Schistocerca > Schistocerca americana. The sequence continues at coordinate 312,552,881 of NC_060125.1, forward strand.
CTCCACTGCCTCTGATGTTCAACTTTATTCAGCCAGTGCTGATTCTCACCGGCCCAAAAATCCATATTTCTAACTTTCAGTCTTCCATGATTTGTCAAGATAGCTTCATCGATAACGAGACTGTTCGAAGAAAGAACCTATTGTCCTGATTTTGCATCAGAACCGAGTTACAGAATTCCTCGAGTCTTCTGAAACCCAACAGCTTAATATGCTGGTGAAGAACACCTGATACGGATGGAAGCTGCTAGCGGGAAAAATGAGAAAAACCCTGAGCTGGCTCATTGCAGAGGCACCCTCTATTTCTCTGGAGCAAACCTGCAGCTACGAAAACAACGGAAGTAGGTTACAGTACACTTGTTCCCCTACTGCTTGAATACTGCTCAGCACTGTGGAATCCGTACCAGATAGGGTTGATAGAAGAGAGAGAGAGGATCCAACGGAGAGCAGCGCGCATCGTTACAGGATCATTTAGTAATCGCGAAAGCGTTACGGAGATGATAGATAAACTCCAGTGGAAGACTCTGCAGGAGAGACGCTCAGTAGCTCGGTACCGGCTTTTGGTGAAGTTTCGAGAACATACCTTCAGCGAGGAGTCGAGCAGTATATTGCTCCCTCCTACGTATATCTCGCGAAAAGACCATGAGGATAAAATCAGAGAGATTAGAGCTCACACAGAGGCATACCGACAATCCTTCTCTCCACGAACAATACGAGACTGGAATAGAAGGGAGAACCGATAGAGGTACTCAAGGTACCCTCCGCCACACAACGTCAGGTGGCTTGCGGAGTATGGATGTAGATGTAGATGTACGAGCAACAGCTGCCAAAACAAGTGTTTCGTTCGCTTCGCTCACTGCAGACTTACTTCTTACACACTGCGTAGTATTCTATTGCACTTACAAGAACAATGTTTTGCACATTTACCGAATAGTCGTTCTTGTTCGACATCGTTCTGTCGTTATACATTTTTGTCTGTGCATTCATTCTGAATTTCCGTAGAGAAGCATATATCTAATTTTTCTGTTTGTGACAGGCATTTATCATTTCAAACTAATCATCACTCGGCTCACGTGAATGACACAGACGGCATGAAAGCTACATTTACATCGTGCCACTTTTACACCGGTAGCGGTAGCACAAAACTTTTTCCTTCTCATCCGACCAGTTGTATTTCCTTATTTTGGTATCAAATCACGAACTTCCACACACGACACTATCGATTCCTTAATCCAAGCAGATACATCCTCAGTTCCTGATATTATAATTATAACGAAACACTAATCATATTTTTTAAAAGTGAAACGGCATAAAATTCATCTCTCATACAAGGGGAAACTCCCCATCGCACCCCGTCAGATTTAGTGGTAGAGTGGCCTAGTGGATAGCTCATCAAAGACGGAACACAGTTCAAGTATGAAAACGGGAAGGAGTTGCGCTGAACCGTGAAGAAAAGAGGCAAAATGTAACAGGGAATGGTCCAAACTCAAGATATGCAACATCGATCGAATCGCGGTTATGTGGTCACGGTGTTGGACTGCAAAGCAGGAAATCCATGTTCAAATTGGTTATAGAATATGAGTCATGTGGTGAGAGGATACCGTATTACCTTCGCAAGTAAATGTGAGGAATTGTAAGAGCAGGCGAGATGCCTCACAGATCTCTCAAAGAAATGAAAACACGAAATAAACATATGTGAACTATGTTACACAAAGGAATTCAAGAGCCAAAACTTCCAACACACCGTAACACGTGGTACTTGTGTAGAACAAGCAGATATACGTACGTCTGGAGGTCTCTTCCTTACACCTCGCTGTTGCAAATGGACGCTACACCACGATGTTGTTGTTGTGGTCTTCAGTCCTGAGACTGGTTTGATGTAGCTCTCCATGCTACTCTATCCTGTGCAAGCTGCTTCATCTCCCAGTATGTACTGCAACCTACATCCTTCTGAATATGTTTAGTGTATTCATCTGTTGGTCTCCCTCTACGATGTTTACCCTCCGCGCTGCCCTGCAATACTAAATTGGTGATCCCTTGATGCCTCAGAATATGTCCTACCAACCGATCCCTTCTTCTAGTCAAGTCGTGCCACAAACTCCTCTTCTCCCCAATTCTATTCAATACCTCCTCATTAGCCCATCTAATCTTCAGCATTCTTCTGAAGCACCACATTTCGAAAGCTTCTATTCTCTTTTTGTCCGAACTATTTATCGTCCATGTTTCCCTTCCATACACGGCTACACTCCATACAAATACTCTCAGAAACGACTTCCTGACACTTAAATCTATCAGCCGGCCGAAGTGGCCGTGCGGTTAAAGGCGCTGCAGTCTGGAACCGCAAGACCGCTACGGTCGCAGGTTCGAATCCTGCCTCGGGCATGGATGTTTGTGATGTCCTTAGGTTAGTTAGGTTTAACTAGTTCTAAGTTCTAGGGGACTAATGACCTCAGCAGTTGAGTACCATAGTGCTCAGAGCCATTTGAACCATTTTGAACTTAAATCTATACTCGATGTTTCCTTGCCATTGTCAGTCTACATATTATATGCTCTCTATTTCGACCATCATCGGTTATTTTGCTCCCCAAATAGCAAAACTCATTTACTACTTTAAGGGTCTCATTCCCTAATCTAATTCCCTCAGCTTCCCTCGAGTTAACTCGACTACATTCCATTACTCTCGTTTTGCTTTTGTTAATGTTCATCTTATATCCTCCTTTCAAGACACTGTCCATTCCGTTCAAGTGCTCTTCCAAGTCCTTTGCTGTCTCTGACAGAATTACAATGTCATCGGCGAACCTTAAAGTTTTTATTGCTCTCCATGGATTTTAATACCTACTCCGAATTTTTCTTTTGTTTCCTTTATTGGTTGCTCAATATACAGATTGAATAACGTCGGGGAGAGGCTACAACCCTGTCTCACTCCCTTGCCAACCACTGCTTCCCTTTCATGTCCCTCGACTCTTATAACTGCTATCTGGTTTCTGTACAAATTGTAAATAGCCTTTCGCTTGCTGTATTTTACCCCTGCCACCTTTACAATTTGAAAGAGAGTATTCCAGTCAACATTGTCAAAAGTTTTCTCTAAGTCTACAAATGCTACAAACGTAGGTTTACCTTTTCTTAATCTAGCTTCTAAGATAAGTCTTGGGGTCAGTATTGCCTCACGTGTTCCAACATTTCTGCGGAATCCAAACGGATCTTCCCCGCGGTCGGCTTCTACCAGTTTTTCCATTCGTCTGTAAAGAATTCGCGTTAGTATTTTGCAGCTGTGACTTTTAAGTTGATAGTTCGATAATTTTCACATCTGTCAACACCTGCTTTCTTTGGGATTGGAATTATTATATTCTTCTTGAAGTCTGAGGGTATTTCGCCTGTCTCATACATCTTGCTCACCAGATGGTAGAGTTTTGTCAGGACTGGCTCTCCCAAGGCTGTCAGTAGTTCTAATGGAATGTTGTCTACTCCGGGGGCCTTGTTTCGACTCAGGTCTTTCAGTGCTCTGTCAAACTCTTCACTCAGTATCATATCTCCCATTTCATCTTCATCTACATCCTCTTCCATTTCCATAATATTTCCCTCAAGTACCTCGCCCTTATATAGACCCTCTATATACTCCTTCCACCTTTCTGCTTTCCCTTCTTTACTTAGAACTGGGTTTCCATCTGAGCTCTTGATATTCATACAAGTGGTTCTCTTTTCTCCAAAGGTCTCTTTAATTTTCCTGTAGGCAGTATCTATCTTACGCCTAGTGAGATAAGCCTCTACATCCTTAAATTTGTGCTCTATCCATGCCTGCTTAGCCATTTTGACTTCCTGTCAATCTCATTTTTGAGACTTTCATATTCGCTCCAGGTTGGGAATGTTGAGCTTGGACCATTCACTGTTTCTATTTTCCTTCTTTTTTCACAGTTCAGTACACCTTCCTTCTGTTTTCATGTTTGATCTGCGTTCAGTTTTTGACGGGCTATCCGCTGGGCCTCTTTACCGCTAAATGTGCGGTGAGGGGGGGGGGGGGGGGCGGTGCGATGTGGTTGTTTCCCTTGGTAGAACCAAATTGCCAGCAGCAGATATTACTACACAGTGAAGACTCGAATATCCGGATCTCGGTTATACAGATTCGCGATTATCCAATTTGTCAACTGCGAGGAAATATTTTTGTCGTCTACTCCGTGCGTGCACCGACATGTCGCACTGGCACTGGCCGCCCGCGCCGTTTCATTACTGTCTGAGATAGACAGTTGCCAAACGCTACGCCTCTGACAATGGGTCGCGTCGCATCTGTGCTTAAAAACGTGAAAACGCTAGAGAATGGTGGTGGCATCGCTTAAAGAGTGGCAAAGTTGCGGCAGTGGTGATCAAGGTTTTCCGATCATGTCGGATGACGAAATGCTGTAAACATATTGCAGGCAAACGAACAGCAGGAAATTCAAGAAGATGAAAGAGAAAAAAATTAGAAGCAGAAAATGATGCAGGAGCATCTCTTGGGGAGGCATTTCAAGCCCTGGAAACAGCTTTCAAATTGTTCAAAAAACAAACAGTGTGATTTTATCGAATTATAACGAATTCATGATGTAGCAGCAACGAAGAGAAAGAAGTGTTCGAGTGTAATGACTATTACCAGATATATTAAACAAAATTAAACTCCAGGACTGTCTTATGCGGCTTTTGTTACGTATTTCATAATTAACGTTGTAATATTTTAGTAATTTTAAGAAAATATGTATGTACATACGAAAATGTAACATTGTGAAATAACCATGTGACTTTAAAAAATCGCTTTTCTTCAGACATTCAACTGTCCAGATTTTCGATTATCGGAAAGACTGACATTAACAATTATTCTGGTTAATCGAGTCTCCACTGTAATTCCATTTGGAATGCAATGTTGATACCGACATCATTGTAATTAATATAGTTACAAAAAGAGACTATGCGTCGTCTAGTATGGGCTGTCTCGCAATTCATCTGGATGAAAGCAGAATTGCTATGCCTCAAACGGGTCGAGGAACATCTAAGGCGGACAGTTTAGCTGAATCACGATGTCTAAGCATAAATCGGATACGGAATTAGTATATTCTCTGGTGAAGACGTGTTTACGAAACTTCAGTAGCTGCCTTTAATTTCAGCTTTCCTTAACGGAAGTCAAATATCTGCTTTTATTTATCACTAAGAACCCGCCCCAGCCTCTCACAGGTAGTATTAAGTATGTATGGGTGGATGGCTTGTTTACAATAGGTAGAGACATGCACAAACCGTCCTCGTAGGTATTGGTGAAAATCATATCAATAGTACCTGAGATTAACCTGCACAAATCACACCAATATCCAAGAAAGCAAAAGGAGTAATCCGCTGAATTACAGACCCATATCACTAGCATCTATTTGCAGTAGGATTTTGTAACATATACTGTGTTCGAGCGTTTTGAATTACCTCGAAGAAAACGATTTATTGACAAACAGCCAACATGGGTTCAGAAAATATCGTTCTTGTGCAATGCAACTAACTCTTTATCCTTACGAAGTAATGAGTGCTATCGATAGGGGATCTCAAATTGAAACCATATTTCTAGATTTACAGAAGGCTTTGTCGTTCTTCCCAAGCTGCTTCTAATTAAATTGTGTGGCTGTTGAACATCGGCACAGTTGTGCGACTGGATTTGTGAATTCCTGACAGAAAGGTTATAGTTCGTAAGACTGACGGAAATTCATTGAGTAAAACAGAAGTCATATCTGGCATTCCCTAAGGAAATATTATAGGCCCTCTGTTGTTCCTAATCTACATAAACGACATAGGAGACAATCTGAGAAGCGCCAGCCGAGGTGGCCGAGCGGTTCTAGGCGCTGCAGTCTGGAACCGCGCGACCGCTACGGTCGCAGGTTCGAATCCTGCCTCGGGCATGGATGTGTGTGATGTCCTTAGGTTAGTTAGGTTTAAGTAGTTCTAAGTTCTAGGGGACTGATGACCTCAGATGTTAAGTCCCATAGTGCTCAGAGCCATTTGAACCAATCTGAGAAGCCCTCTTAGATTGTTTGCAGACGATGCTAGCATTTACAGTCTTGTAAAATCATCAAATGATCAAAACTAATTGCAAAATTATTTAGAAAAGAAATAAAAAATATTAAGTGTCATGTAATATTTTTTGTGATGTAATATCTTGTATAGACACCTTTTATTAACCTGACACGTTCCACATCATTACGAAGTGTCGTATTCAAGATCTATGGAACAAGTACTAATGTAATCTATCTGTCTGGTGTAAAAAGTTTCAATTGACTCTAAATCATGAAAAGTGTTAAGTAATCCACGTCAACACTAAAAATAATCCACTAAATTTCAGTTACACAAATCCCCAAATCTAAAGACTGTAAACTCAACTCGACCAGAGGCCTCCTTGCCTTTAGTAAGTGATTTAAGCTACCGAGAGTATCTAAGTTACTCATATTGGCAGCAGATATCAGGTGAATCCCATGACTAAGTCCCCTCCCACAGATTCCCATTTTGGATTTCCTCCGCCCCAGACCCAGCTTGCTGGGGTTATAGGCTAATAAGAACTGGACCGGATCTCGAACAGCTCGGTCTGCTCCTTATAATAGAGAATGAAAAGTGGAATAAAAATGGGGACGAGTAACAGGCAAAACTTACGTTTATGGTCTTGCTTACCTAGACACGAAGTTACTTGAATATTGCAATTGTCAGCATCTCTCTCTCTCTCACTCACTCACACACACACACACACACACACACACACACACACACACACACTTGCACGTGCGCATAAAGCCTAAACATTATGAGAGGAAGAAGTTGCCGTTGCCACTCCAAACTGCCGACCTCGACCTCGCATTCTGTGTAGCAGAGTGGGTCAAGTGTGGAGACACAAGGAGAGCGCCGCGCCTCACCTCTGCGAGCGAACGCCATCAGCATGTCTAACACGTGCGCCGGCTTGCCGGTGTCCGCCGCCGATCGCCGATGCTCGGAGAGCTCCGCGAAGGCGTGCCGGTAGAAGCTCTCGGGGACGGCGCCGAAGAATCTCGGCGCGAACAGCCGCAGCGGGCGCAGCTGCGGAGCCACGAACACCGACAGCACCTCCAGCGCGCGCCGCGGCGAGAACCCGAACACGCCCCGCACCGCGTCGTTCCAGCCCCGGCTCTCCCCCGACAGCGCGCCGCCCTCCACACCTGCACACCGCGCAAACCCCGTCAGTGAAGCACCTGACACCTCAACACTACACTAACAGAGGACAAAAGTCGTGGAATACCTCCTAATAACGTGTCGGACCGCCATTTGCCCAGCGCAGTACAGCAACTCGACGTGGCATGGCCCCAACAAATCGTTAGAAATATTGAGCCATACTGCCTCTACAGTCGAAAGCGTTGCCGGTGCAGGATCTGTGCACGAACTCACGTCTCGATTGTTGTTGTTGTTGTTGTTGTTGTTGTCTTCAGTCCAGAGACTGGTTTGATTCAGCTCTCCATGTTACTCTATCCTGTGCAAGGTTCTTTATCTCCCAGTACTTACAACAACCTACATCCTTCTGAATCTGTTTAGTGTATTCATCTCTTGATCTCCCTCTACGATTATTACCCTCCACGCTGCCCTCCAATACTAAATTGGTGATCCATTGATGCCTCAGAACGTGTCCTACCAATCGGTCTTCTAGTCAAGTTGTGCCACAAATTTCTCTTCTCTCCAGTTATATTCAATACCTCCTCATTAATTATGTGATATACCCATCTAATCTTCAGCATTCTCTTGTAGCACCACATTTCGAAAGCTTCTATTCTCTTCTTGTATAAACTATTTATCGTCCATGTTTCACTTCCATACATGGCTACACTCCATACAAATACTTTCAGAAATGACTTCCTGACACTTAAATCTATACTCGATGTTAACAAATTTCTCTTCTTCAGAAACGCTTTCCTTGCCATTGCTAGCCTACATTTTATATCCTCTCTACTTCGACCATCATCAGTTACTTTGCTCCCCAAATAGCAAAACTCCTTTACTACTTTAAGCGTCTCATTTCCTAATCTAATTCGTCTCGATTATGTACCATAAAACTTCGATGGGATCCATGTCGGGTGGCCTGCTCTTTCGCTCAAATTGTCCAGAATGTTCTACAAACCAATCGCCAACAACTGTGGCCCGGTGCCTTAAAAAATTATATCGTTGTTTGGGAATATGAAATTCATGAATGGCTTCAAGTAGCCGAACACAACCATTTCCAGTCAACGATGGCTTCGGTTGGACCTGTGGACCCAGTCGACTACACGTAAAACAGACCACACCATTATGGAGCCGCCACCAGCTTGCATAGTGCCTCACTGACAACTGTAATCCATGACTTCGTGGGGTCTGCACCACACTCGAACCCTACCATCAGCTCTTACCAACTGAAATCGCGCCTCGTGTAACCAAGCCACGGCTTACGAGGGTAATCTCAAAAGTAAGGTCTCCTATTTTTTTTATAAGTACATAGACCTGTTTATTTCTACAATGGTTTACATCAGTTTACAGCTTGAACATTTAGCTATTTTTCGACATAATCACCATTTCTGTCGATGCATTTTTGTAGACGCTATGGCAATTTTTGTATGCCCATGTCATACCAGCTCGCCGCCATGCTGTTCAGTAAGTTATGAACCTCTTCTTTCACCTCGTTGTCGGAGCTGAATCGCTTTCCGGCCAAATGTTGGATTTGGATTGTTTGGGGGAAGAGACCAAACAGCGAGGTTGTCGGTGTCATCGGATTAGGGAAGGACGGGGAAGGAAGTCGGCCGTGCCCTTTCAAAGCAACCATCCCGGCATTTGCCTGGAGCGATTTAGGGAAATCACGGAACAGCCAAATCAGGATCACCGAACGCGGGATTGAACCGTCGTCCTCCCGAATGCGAGTCCAGTGTGCCACCTCGCTCGGTGGCCAAATGTTCTTTTAACCTAGGGAATAGGTGATAGTCCCTGAGCGCCAAGTCAGGACTATACGATGGGTGGGTGATTATGTTGCCCTTAAACTGTTGCAGGAGAGCCGGCCGAAGTGGCCGTGCGGTCAAAGGCGCTGCAGTCTGGAACCGCAAGACCGCTACGGTCGCAGGTTCGAATCCTGCCTCGGGCATGGATGTTTGTGATGTCCTTAGGTTAGTTAGGTTTAACTAGTTCTAAGTTCTAGGGGACTAATGACCTTAGCAGTTGAGTCCCATAGTGCTCAGAGCCATTTGAACCATTTGTTGCAGGAGAGCAACGGTTTGTTGAGCAATGTGTGGGCGAGTGTTGTCATGGAGAATGTGTACGCCCTTGCTCAACATTCCCCCCCCCCCCCCCCCGCCGGTTCGGAATTGCCCATTTGAGTTTTTTCAGAGTCTCACAGTACCTGTCAGCTTCAATTGCGGTCCCAGCGATTCAGCTCCGACGACGAGGTGAAAGAAGAGGTTCATAACTTTCTGAACAGCATGGCGGGGAGATGGTATGACATGGGCATACAAAAACTGCCACAGCGTCAACAAAAATTCATCGACAGGAATGGTGATTGTATCGAAAAATAGCTAAATGTTTAAGTTGTAAATTGATGTAAACCACTGTAGAAGTAAACAGGTATATGTATTTATAAAACATAGGAGACCTTACTTTTGAGATTACCTCGTACAAGTCGCCTAGTGTCCAACCGATATGGTGACGAGGCCAGGAGAGGCTCTGCAGATGATGTCGTACTGTTAGCAAAGGCACTTTTTTCGGTCGGCTTTTGCCATAGCCCATTAACGGCAGATTTCGCCGCATTCCTCTAATGGATACGTTCGTCGTACGTCCCTAATTGATTTCTGCGTTTATATCATACAACTCCACGCAAACGCCGCTGCTCTAGGCGGTTAAATGAAGGCCGCCGGCCACTGCGTTGTCCAAGGTGAGAGGTAATGCCTGAAAGTTGGCATCCTTCGTACACTCTAGACACTGTCGGTCTCGGAATTCGATTTCCGAAATGAAATATCCAACACTTCTAGCGGCAACTAACATTCTGTGTTTAAAGTCTGTTAATTACCGTCGTGTGACGGTAACCGTGTCGGAAACGTTTTTTCATGAATCACCTGAGTACAAATGATGGCTCCGTCAATGCGCTCTCCTTTTATACCTTGTGTGCGCGACACTACCACCATCTGTAGATGAGCATATCGCTATTCCATAATGCTTTGTCACATTAGTGTTTGCCGTCAAGCACCGCTGAGCACCCACTCCTCAGCATTTCAAACACATCATACTAGTGGCACTCAGAATTTTGCCTGCATCTACTTACATAGCCTGGAAACCATTGTGCAGAGGATACCTACCGTGGTACCACACAGTAGGATTTCTTCCCATTCCAAGCGTGTATCGAGAATAATTGCTTAAATACCTCTGTGCATGCTGCAGTTACCCCAATCTTGTCATGATGAAAAAGCCCGTTTCAGTTGTATGATAAAAATTTATTTGTGAATCTGTTACTTCTGCTTTTAATAAACTGCTTTACACTAGGCACGGTTGCCGCCACTCCCCCCCCCCCCTCCTTACCGGTCTTGTTTAGATAATAAAATTACTATTGTACCTTAGGTTCTTCTACATTTCATTTGTAAAATTACTCGTAAAGATGCTACCCGAGCTTCCCTACCACATTTTATGATTCTGTCCCATGTTGCCTCTCATTGTATACGTCCACACGCATGTGACCAATTTTCCTTATCAGCACCGGCCATGATAAACCTCGGTTGCAGTCCTGGCAGTTGCTGCGTGCCTCATTCAGTCACGATGACGTTATGCCTTGGGTATGTCTATATAATATTTTTAATTTTCTCTTTGCCTAGTCCTTTCTTTACCTCGATGATGGCTATTTTGTTAGCAGCATTTTACACGGAAAGTCCAAGGAAACTTATACACCTGCCTAATATAGTGTAGGGCCCCCGTAAGCACGCAGAAGCGCCGCAACACTCGTTGCATGAACTCGACTAATGTCTGAAGTAGTGATGGAGGGAACTGATACCATGAATTCTGCAGAGCTGTCCATAAATCCGTAAGAGTACGAGGGGGTGGAGACCTCTTCTGAACAGCACGTTGCAAGGCATCCCAGCTATACTCAATAATATCCATGTCTGGGGAGTTAGGTGGCCAGAGGAAGTGCTTAAATTCGGAAGTGTGTTCCTGGCGCCACTCTGTAACATTTCAGGACGTGTGGTGTGTGCATTGTCCGTGTGAATGAGCAACGGACATGAATGGACGCAGGTGATCAGACAGGATGCTTACGTGTCACCTGTCAAAAACGTATCTAGACCTATCAGGGGTCCCACATCACTACAACTGCACACGTCCCACACCATTACAGAGCCTCCACCAGCTTGAACAGTCCCCTTCTGACATGCAGGGGCCATGGATTCATGAGGTTGTTTCAATACTCGTACACGTCCATCCGCGCGAAACAATTTGAAACGAGACTCGTCCGACAAGGCAACGAGTTCCCAGTCATTAGCAGTCCAGTGTCGGTGTTGATGGGCCCAGGCGGGGCGTAAAGCTGTGTCGTGCAGTCATCAAGGGTACACAAGTAGGCCTTCGGCTCCGAAAGCCCATATCGATGATGTTTCGTTGAATGGTTCACACGCTGACACTTGTCGATGGCCCAGTATCGAAATCTGCAGCAATTTGCGGTAGGGTTGCACTTCTGTCTCACTACACGATTGTCTTCAGTCATCGTTGGTCTCGCTCTTGCAGGCTCTTTTTTCGGCCGCAGCTATGTCGGAGATTTGATGTTTTACCGGATTCCTGACATTCACGGTACACTCGTGAAATAGTCGGACGGCAATATCCCCATTTCATCGCTACCTCGGAGATGCTGTGTCCCATCGATCGAGCGCCGACTATAACACCACGTTCAAACTCACTCAAATCTTGATAAGCTGCCATTGTAGTAGCAGTAACCCATCTAACAACTTCGCCAGACACTTACATAGGCGTTGCCGACCGCAGCGCCGTATTCTACCCGTTTACATATCTCTGTGGCTGGGCTGCAAGCACTATCGGACTTAACACCTGAGGTCATCAGTCCCCTAGGACTTAGAACTACTTAAACCTAACCTAAGGACATCACACACATCCACGCCCGAGGCAGGATTCGAACCTGCGACTGTAGCAGCAGAGCGGTTTCTGACTGAAGCGCCTAGAAACGCTCGGCCACAGCGGCCGGCTTACATATCTCTGTATTTGAATACGTCTTTACCAATTTCTTTGCCGCTTCAGTGTAGTAATATACAGTTGTTGGATATGAGTTTTCCTTTAAATACTGTTCCAGTAAACTTCAAAAATTTAAAATACGATCAACTGTTGCTTCAAGCTTATCATCACCAACAAGTGGCAGTATTCACAGTTCGATCTTAGTAACACATTTAGTTTAAAATAAAACAGAGCCTCAAATTAATTATTTTCACATCTGCGGTGATGGCAAGTGTCACAATGTTCTTTCCAAGTGTAAAATGTGTGCAACAATGAATCAGCAAAATAGAAAAGAGCGATGTTTTTTCCATGTACACTCATATTCTTCAGTTTAATGCCTAAAACATGATTGTGAACTGTGAAGTACCCCAATGCCATTTCCACATATAAATAATTACAAACAACATACTAAAATAACAGTTTGCATTACAAGTTTGGCCTGATAGATCTATGTCATAAAAGAAGCCTGACCAGGCTTGTAAATGGAGAAAATTTCTGTTAGCTAAAATACTACGCTGATCAGGAAACACACTTATTTTATGTCTGTGACGTATTTTTAATAAATAATTCAGTTCGTCTGTATGCTTTTGAGCACAGGTGAGATGGGGCTACATTGCAACTCACACTTTCATTTTAATGTGACTAAGGTACTAGACCCCATTTGGTGTTTGTTTGTTTTCGTTTAAATTGACTGCCCACCACCATCTTTATTTTTTAAAATTTAGTGCTGATTTTTCAGACTTTCCACGCTCATCTCTTGATGACATCATCAATAAATGGGTGTGGCTTGTGATATCGTTGTGACGCCATATATAAGGGAGATGCGCCTTATGACGTCATCAAAAGCCCAATGACCTGGGTCACATGATGTAAACACAGTGGGTCAGAGTATACAATGTAAACGAAGTGAGCTGGAGACGCTGTAGTTACACTACTTACAGCAACAATGTGTCATCATATGACACAGTTGTTACATGGAACAGACGTTTTCAGTGTCGTGTGACAAGTCTGAAAGAAGAAGAATGAAGCGTCAAGCCATCTCTCTGTGAAGAATAAGGAATTTCAAATGCAGTGGCGGTCCTGGTGCTCGAAGTCTGATGAACAACAATCAAGGAGATAGTAGAAAAAATTAAAATCAGTCCTGAAATTTTTTTCAACGTCTTGTATTGTATTGTATGGAACTGGGGGCCCAGAAACGACGGAGAGGCTTCGTCCCCGCCGTAGCCCTCCGTGGTTCACAACCCCACAACAAGCTACAGCACTCCACTCACCCCACCGCCTCCCCATGCTGAACCCAGGGTTATTGTGCGGTTCGGCCCCAAGGGGATCCCCCACCCCCGGGAACTTATCACACCAGACAAGTGTAACCCCAACGTTTGCGTAGTAGAGTAATTATGGTGCACTCGTACGTGGAGAAAGTGTTTGCGCAGCAATCGCCGACATAGTGTAACTGAGGCGGAATAAGGAGAACCAGCACCCATTCGCCGACGCAGATGGAAAACCGCCTTAAAAACCATTCACAGACTGGCCGGCACACTGGACCTCGATACTAACCCGCCGGCCGGATTCGTGCCGGGGACCGGCACGCTTTCCCACCCGGAAAGCAGTGCGCTAGACAGCACGGCGAACCGGGCGGGCTTTTCAACATCTTACACGACATTTTGAACATAATAAGGTTCATCGCCTGCTGGGTTCTGTGACTGCTCCTGCCCACGTTCAAAGCGCACCGGACAGAGGCAGCAGCTGCGTCTGCGTCAGATAACCCAGTTGATTCTTTAACGGCCTAGTCTTCGTGGAAGAGTACCTACTCTATAACTACGTATGACCCCGAGACGTAGGACCAAAGCAAACAGCGGAAACATATACACTGACAAAAAAAGAAAAAAATCGAAATATCAAGGAGGAGCTATGGATTGCCACGGTGTGTTGTTAACAGACTATGCTCTTAAAGGGCAAACAGTCACAGCAGCCCACTACCGAAATCTCCTGACTAGGTTACGGGGGCTGTCCAATCGTAGCGTTGCCGGAAACTGTCCAAAGGGATGTTTCGGCTCTATGAAAATGCTTCACTTCATTCTACATATGACACAGACACACACATGCTGCTTCTTTCGATTATCAGATTTTGTCTCATCCCCCTATTCTCTTGACACGGTACCAACTGACTCCTTCCTTTTTCTTCCAAGTAAGAAACCGCTCCATGGCAGTCGTATCCAGAATAAATTGAAGAGAGATTATGTGGAAAAGGATTAACATTGTCACAAAGTTTCAGGGTCACAGCTTGTTTTTTTCGAAGTGGTAATTGAAACACTGTGGCCATTTTTTATAGTACCCTGTAGGTACAGGATGGTCAGAAAGTCCCTTTATGTGCAATTACTTCATTGTAAGTTCAGTGAAACAGTTATTTGTCCAAAATGTCCTGATCTGCACCATCGTCACCCCTATACAGCTTAATATGCCACCATACTCTCCTACTTATCCACTATAGGAGCTACTGTGTACATTTTGGAAGGCTTCAAGCATACTTGCCTGCAGAGCATCAGTGTCCACATGCTGCTTCTTCCTGACATATGATTTGACGATCCGCCACTGGGCACTGGTGTCGTAAGGTCCAGACTTTGAGGCAACTAAGGATAAGGAGACCAGCGTTGCTATCCACCAACTAGGGAACAGTCCATTCAGGAGACAATGAACAGCAAGTGTGAGGTGAGGTCACGGACCCCTCAAAGTGAAGTAAATATTAAACATGTGTTCTTCAGTCACCCCCACCCAAAGTAGAATATGTGGAGGATTGAAACTTCTTGGCAGATTATAACTGTGTGCCGGACCGAGACTCGGACTCGGGACCTTTGCCTTTAGCGGGCAAGTGCTCTACCAACTGAGCTACCCAAGCACGACTCACGCCCCGGTCGGCACACAGTTTTAATCTGCCAGGAAGTTTCATATCAGCGCACACTCCGCTGCAGAGTGAAAATCTCATTCCGGATGTGGAGGATTGTTGTCAGTGCAAATGTAAGCTTCTGCGGCCGTTCTCACAGTCAATAAAATTCTTCTGGGTTTGAGGCCGCATTGTCATCTGTAAAATTCCGACGTTTTGGCGACTGTTACAAGGCGCCTTCTTCAGGGTGTGTTGCTAGCAACACAGCATGAGGAAGGCGCCTTGCAACAGTAGCCGAAACGTCGGAATTTTACAGATGAGAATGCGGCCTCAGACCCAGAAGAATTTTATTGACCCTTTGTTGTCAGGTTCTTGGTAAAAATGCAGGTGTTACCTGCTCATGTATTCCACCCCTGAAACTAATTGGTTAGTGTGGCTGACTGCCATGCAGGGGATCTGGTTTCGATTCCCAGTACTACCAGAAATGTTTCCTTGGTGGAAGGACTGGAATGGGCTTGACTCAGCCTCGTGAGGCCAAGTGAGGATCTAGTCTACCGATCAGTAGCGGTTCCAACGTCAAGAAACCCGACAAAGACCGGCAGAGCTATGTTCTGACCACACATACCCCTCCAGACCGCATCCGATGACGCCATTGGCAGACGATAACATGGTAGTCAATTGGGATCGATTAGACCGCCAATGCAAGAACGTGGAACTTTACCAACCTTACCCTATCCCGCAGAAACCAATTAATAGCACATTCATCGAGGAAAAGAATGCGGATGAGAGCTGGAATGGTGGCTAAGGTCTCCATCAATACTCTGCATGCTTCCTATCGGTGGTTTAATAGTCCTTCAGTGTGATGACATTGACGTTACTGACGCTGTAACTTCAATACATGTTTCTCTTTGGGCTGATGGACGATCAGAGAGGGGGTCATCTAAGCCCCTTACCAGGTGAAAAGCATCTTCGTTCAAGGGGTCAAATTCTGACGACTTGGTAATTCCTTACTAAACTAAATGATAATTAGTTGAAACCCTCACCTGCTGACAGGTGTTGTTGATATACCTCGATGGGAAGAGCTGAAAATGTGTGCCCCGACCAGGACTCAAACCCCGGATCTCCTGCATACATGGCAAACGCTCTTTCCATCTGAGCCACCGAGGACACAGATGAACAGCGCGACTGCAGGGACTTATCCCTTGCACGCTTCCCGTGAGACCCACATTCCCAACTGTCCACAGTCTACATACGTGATGTCCCCAGTCTCCATACGTGATGTACCTAATAGATATTTGCCCATCCACTCATTACTAGCGCACACTAAGGTGACGATTCCCGTAAGAGTTCAGGTCAATGGCTGGGTAGCCTTTAACTATATATATATGAAGATAGTAACTGTTCTCGAAAGAGCAGATACCATTGATGACCGTTCAGCTTCTCTAGAATAAATGATAATTAATTGAAACCCTCAGCTGCGACGGGTGTTATTAATATACCTCGATGGGGACAGCTGAAAATGTGTGCCCCGACCGGGACTCGAGCCCGGGATCTCCTGCTTACATGGTAGACGCTCTATCCATCTGAGCCACTGAGGACACAGATGAATACCGCGACTGCAGGGACTTATCCCTTGCACGCTTCCCTTACTAAACTGTTCACGTTACGTATCCATCACGTGTGTCACATTTCCGTCGTTATGCTTCCTCTCATGGACCCAGACACTTGTCGCTAAGCTCTCCTCCAAAGTCAACTCGCTGGTTTCTGCCACTTTTTGTCACCAAACAACAATGAACTGCTAAACGACGGACT
Organism: Schistocerca americana; assembly: GCF_021461395.2. NCBI lineage: Eukaryota > Metazoa > Arthropoda > Insecta > Orthoptera > Acrididae > Schistocerca > Schistocerca americana. The sequence goes on from NC_060125.1 coordinate 312,569,796, forward strand.
TTATTCTCTTCTCCGGGCATTCACGTGGCACTTACGCGGCAATCACGTGAGAAGCAGTGTTGGCATATCAATGATCAGGATGTGAGTTTAAAATCTTACGTATCTTACCATCTTATACCGTTTCATGCACTTAGTCCAGGTGTGTAGGGACTTTCTGGCCATCATGTACAACAGATGGATTGTCTGTTGGTAGGAGCTACGAACCAAACAAGCAGCTGGTGAGTATGTCAGTGATGCATCTGCTGGCGACGTCCCGAACCTTGACGGGCTGCGTCCCGCCGGCTCCCGTCTCCAGGAGGCGCTGTACCATCGCACATGCGCACCGGTCCACCTGCGGCAACATCCCGCGCATGCGCGCTCCCGTAAAAGCGGGCGACGTGGCCGCGCGCAGCCGCCGCCAGAGCGCAGCACGCGCGCCGAACATGTTGAGGCAGCCCATCGAGTCCTCAGGCCGCGCCTCCGTGTGGCGGTCAGGGAAGTCAGCGAAGTCCTTGACCAGCAGCTGCCGAACCAGGTCGGGATCGCGCACTAGCAGGGCCGGCCTTGAAAGAGCCACAATGTCGCTCGATGTTACCGAGAAAAGCCTGGACTGCAGGATATTGTAAGTTGACAATAATCAGACATGGGTGAACTACAAGGTTCTATTTTAGGTCCTCTTGATTTTGATATACACCTGATGCAACTCCTAAGAGTTGTCAGGCGAATTTTCACTGATGTTTCAGCAGATCTTTGCAGTCTCATTCTTGCAGTGGTAGTGAAGTCTGCCCAACCAAATACAGTTCACCAGGTAGAAAGCGTCGGTTTCTTTCCAGTTACAAATAAAACGATTTTTAATGCTGAATTTCATGTGCATGCTCGAAAGAGCGCTCCCAGATTAGTCTAGTGCGATATTTATTTTATCGATATCTACTAACAGGCCAGTAAAACACGAAGAATAATCAGTAGCCCAGCTACTCCAACAGCGACTGAGCAGCGCTGATCCATGACAGTGGCAGTGAGCGCAAATCATGGCAGTGCTGTCGCTGCTTTGCCTTACCGACAAAACTAATACAGCGTTACTTTCGAATCGCTATATCGAATGGGGTTGCAAAATTCTGCTTTAAAAATCATTTTGTTTGTAAAGGGATACAAACCAACGCTTTCCTACGACATTGGGCTGACGCCCAGTGTCAAAGGAAAGCGTTGGGTTTTATCGCTTTACAAACAAAATGAAAGACAGGATGAGCAGCAGTTGGTTGGGCTGACTCTAGCCCCTCATTGCAGTTATCTTCCGAAACACCATAGAAAATGCGCCTGCCGACTCCTAGGAGGGAAATCCTTTTTATTGGGCGGTCAGAAAGCATGTTGTATGGTAGGTTGTGCTGAGAAATAATTGATAAGATAAAAATTCGATATCTTGCGCCGTTTCTGAGTTAATAGTTAGCCAATTATACTGTTGAATGCGCAAATTCAAACACCCATCAGATACAATTCGTTGTTCTCACAGCATGATGATAGCGCACGAGACTGCCCAGCCTTCGACTCAAGTTCGATCCTTACTACCGTCCCATGCCCAATTTTTGTATCGCTCTGTTGTTCGGCTTTAGGAATACAAACGAAGTACACCTTTGGCGACACCGTCTCTGGCGGGCCGCCTGAATTTGTGTGCGCAATGGCCTCATTGGGCAACTTCAATGCTAAAACTCGGAAATGGAACAACGTATCGAATTTTTTTTCCTTGACAAATATTTCTCAACGCAACCTACCCTGCAACACCCTTACAAGCTTTTCAGACTGCTTCTAAGCACCATGTACATTAGTGATCTTCACAGAAGAAACAAGGCTATTATTATAAATGATCGAAGCGATTTCACAGATTTGCTGTAGCTATATTATTCGACGTTTTACCACAGGACTTTGAGCACACATAGAAAAATTAAATTTTTTTTTTTTACATATTACATGCGCTCCATATTTGCCAACCTACTAATTCTGCAGATATCAAGACGATAATTAGGTTCTTCCCACGTTTTGGCGTAGCATGTCCATACCAGTTTGTTCAACAGCACTGTTGATGTGAGCTCGCATTTCTTCTAGCTTTGTTGGTAAAGGAGGCGTAAACGCTGATTCTTTCACGTAACACCACAAAAAAAAAAAAAAAATCGTACGGTGTTAGATCGGGATAGCGTGGAACCCATGACATGAATTGCTGATCGTCAACCTCACCATGATCGATCCATCGGTTTCTTTATTTACTGTTCAAGAGTTCACGAACGTCTCGATGGAAGTGGTGTGGAGCACCATCCTATTGATAGATGAACTCCATATTATTGGTCTCCAATTGTGGCATGATGCAGTTTCCAGATACATACATCCTGGGACAGTTTTTTTTTGGAGAACGAAAGGGACCGTAAATTTTAAATCGCGAGTCTACACAGAATACATTAACTTCTTACTGCCGGCACGGTAGCTCAGCGAGTTCGGTCAGAGGGTTAGCTGCCCTCTGCAATAAAAAAAACTGAGTTAATCGATCAACAACGAACTTAGACGGACGTCTTACGACGTCCGCCCCGAGCAGATGCAACGAGCAAAAGCGAACAATAAAAGAAAAAAAGCAAAGCGAAATGAGGCAGTCCGAAGTTTATTTTTTGAGATGTCGCCGGCATGGTAGCTCAGCGTGTTCAGTCAGAGAGCTGGTTGGCCTCTGTAATAAAAAAGCTGAGAGGAATGACCAGCAAACGAACTTGACCGGATGTTATGTGACGTTCACAATGACCAAACACAACGAACAAAAGTGGAAAAAAAAAGCAAGAAGACCCGGGTTCGAGTCCCGGCCGCAGCAAAAATTTTAATTCATTTCGTCTGCTTCGATCATTATCGTACATTTCCTTCTGGTGAATCTCGAAGGAGTAGCACAGCAGTGTGGGGATTTCTGTTTCACAATTTCCACCATTGTGTCTGTTCACCGTGTCATTCAAAAATAGGTAGCTTCATCACTGAAGATTAGTTTCTCACAAAATCTCTCCTTTCCATAAGCTGTTGGAACTGTCCCGAAAATTCAAAAGGGTCTGTCTTTGTCATCATTAGTCAGGCCTTGGAGCCATTGCAAATGCTAAGGCATCAGCTTCAGTTATTTCCTTAAGGTCTTCCAAACGGTCGGTTGTGGTATGTTCAACGCGGTCTGCTTGCTCTGTTCGTCGATTTCTGTGCGCTACATGCGAAACTCACCCACACGTGGTCAATCATTCTTCACTCACTGAAGGCCGACCCATTGATTTCCACTTGCAAAGGCATCTTGAAGCTTTAAGGGGAGATGCTCATGAAAAACACACACTATTTAAACGATGCACCAGATCCGCAAACGTACAACCATATTGGCAAGGCATTCGTCTTCATTGACGACAATTCGCGCCCCCATCGTGAACATCTTGTGAATGACTTCCTTCGGGATAATGACATCGCTCGACTAGAGTGGCCAACATGTTCTCCAGATATGAACCTTATCGAACATGCCTGGTATAGATTGAAAAGGGCTGTTTATGAACAACGTGACCCACCAACCACTCTGACGGATCTAGGTTGAATCATCGTTGAGGAGTGGGACATTCTGGACCAACAGTGCCTTGAGCTTGTGGATAGTATTACAGGCATGCATCAATGCAAGATAACGTGCTACTGGGTATTGGAGATGCCAGTGTGTACAAAAATGGTTCAAATGGCTCTAAGTACTATGGGACTTATAATTTGTCGTCATCATTCCCCTAGACTTACAACTACTTAAACCTGACTAACCTAAGGACATCACACGCACCCATGCCCGAAGCAGGATTCGAACCTGCGACCGTAGCAGCAGCGCTGGATATGGACTGAAGCGCCTAGAACCGCTCGGTCACTGTAGCCGGCCTGGTGTGTACAGTAATCTGGACCACCACCTCTGAAGGTCTCGCTGTATGGTGGTTTTCATGAGCAATAAATAATGCAGAAATGATGTTTATGTTTTCTGTACAGGTTCCGGAACTCTCGGAATCGAGGTGATACAAAAATTTTTTTTATGTGTGTATTTAGGATAGCACTGGACTGCCCTGAGTCAGTTACACATTACACCTCAAGTCGGCAGTGCCAACAGTTCCATCCAGCTGCGTCAGCATTTCAGTCCCAGCACTACAGGTTGGCAGTATCAGTAACTTCGTCCTAGTGCTCTGTGCCACCAGACCCTCCCCAGTTTGTCACGGTCTTCACCAGGCATAGAACAGCCATCACATGCCAGCAGTACTGGAGCAGTAATGTCCTAGGTTTTCACGTCGCCGCCTACCACAACTGTGGTTTGTCGTGGAGGCACATCACAGAAATTGTCACAGAAGAGAAATTACACTACTGGCCATTAAAACTGCTACACCACGAAGATGACGTGCTACAGACGTGAAATTTAACCGACAGGAAGAAGATGCTGTGATATGCAATTGATTAGCTTTTCAGAGCATTTACACAAGGTTGGCGCCGGTGGCGACACCTACAACGTGCTGACATGAGGGAAGTTTCCAACCGATTTCTCATACACAAACAGCAGTTGACCAGCGTTGCCTGGTGAAACATTGTTGTGATGCCTCGTGTAAGGAGGAGAAATGCGTACTATCACGTTTCCGACTATTATAAAGGTCGAATTGGAGCTTATCGCGATTGCGGTTTATGGTATCGTGAATTTGCTAATCGCGTCGGTCGAGATCCAATGACTGTTAGCAGAATATGGAATCGATGGGTTTAGGAGGGTAATACGGAACACCGTGCTGGCTCCCAACTGACTCGTATCACTAGCAGTTGAGATGACAGGCATCATATCCGCATGGCTGTAACGGATCGTGCAGCCACGTCTCGATCCCTGAGTCAACAGATGGGGACGTTTCCAAGACAACAACCATCTGCACGAACAGTCCAAAGACGTTTGCAGCAGCATGGACTATCAGCTCGGAGACCATGGCTGCGGTTACCCATGACGTTGCATCAAAGACAAGAGCGATGGTGTACTCAACGGTGCACCTGGGTGAACGAATGGCAAAACGTCATTTTTTCGAATGAATCCAGGTTCTGTTTACAGCATCATGATGGTCGCATCCGTGTTTGGCGACATCGCGGTGAACGCACATTGGAAGCGTGTATTCGTCATCGCCATGCTGGCGTATCACCCGGCGTGATGGTATGGGGTGCCATTGGTTGTCTCGGTCACCTCTTGTTCGCATTGACGCCACTTCGAACAGTGGACGTTACATTTCAGATGTGTTACGACCCATGGCTTTACCCTTCATTCGATCCTTGCAAAACCCTACATTTCAGCAGGATAATGCACGACCGCATGTTGCAGCTACTGTACGGGCCTTTCTGGATACAGAAATTGTTCGACTGCTGCCCTGGCCAGCACATTCTCCAGATCTCTCACCAATTGAAAACGTCTGGTCAATGGTGGCCGAGCAACTGGCTCGTCACAATAAACCAGTCACTACTCTTGATGAACTGTGGTATCGTGTTGAAGCTGCGTGGGCAGCTGTACCTGTACACGCCATCCACGCTCTGTTTGACTCAATACCCAGGCGTATCAAGGCCGTTATTACGGTCAGAGATGGTTGTTCTGGGTACTGATTTCTCAGGATCTATGCACCCAAATTGCGTGAAAGTGTAATCACATGTACCTTCTAGTACAATATATTTGTCCAATGAATACCCATTTATCATCTGCATTTCTTCTTGATGTAGCAATTTTAATGGCCAGTAGCGTAGTATTTTATGAAGTGGTGTGGATATTCAACCACAGACGTTATAATTGAATTTTGTTCTGTTAATATACAGTTATTCTTTCGATGTTTCTTCAGTCACTCTTCAGGAAGAGGATACTCCAAGAATACCTGTCGAAGATGTAGAAGCCGACGAGCGGGCAGTCGTGGTGGCCCTTAGGAGGGTTGAGATGGAGGTCGGCCAGCAAGTGTGGTGGGGAGGTGACGTGCAGCAGCAGTGGGCCCAGGCTTCCCACCAGGGGGAGAGGGCGGTGGTGTGGCACGCCGGCGCGTCGCCAGTGGCCGTGTGTGCACGACAGCAGCGCCACGGCGGCCAGCACCAGAAGCAGCGTGGCGTGGAATCCCAGCAGCAGCAGCGGCGCCGCCAGCAGCACCACCAGCATCCTCGCCAGCACCGCCGAAGGTCTCAGCGGCGACACGGGCCGCAGCACCACGTCTGCGCACACACTACTCCTCACACCATTTTCCGTGAGAGACTTCTATAATAACTAGTTGCATTCGACGGTATTTTTGTCCAACATACAGCTCTCACCATCAGGTTGTAAAACTTAGCTCACAAGTTTAAAACGCTAAAAAGTCTACCAATACAATTGTGGGAATCAAAATCATAGCCCAGATTTTTTTAAATATTATCATCAGATGCCTGACGCTGGACTAACACCTAAACACAGTTAGTGGAGGCTGAAGTGGAATGGAGTACTGGGGCATAACGGTGTAAGTACGCTGTTTAGGTTTTTATGTTGGTAACGTCACGTAGCGCTCTGTATGAAAATCACTGGCTGTGCTGTTTGCAGTCTGCGGCTGGTTGGCATTTTTGCAATATTCGCTTTTGCAGTGTTGGGCAGTTGGATGTGAACAGTGCGTAGCATTGCACCGTTGGAGGTGAGCCTCCAGCAATGGTGGATGTGGGGAGAGAGATGGCAGAATTTTGAGAGCGGACGATCTGGACGTATGCCCATCAGAAAGAGTAAATTTGTAATATTGTACAGGGTGTTACAAAAAGGTACGGCCAAACTTTCAGGAAACATTCCTCACACACAAATAAAGAGAAGATGTTATGTGGACGTGTGTCCGGAAACGCTTACTTTCCATGTTAGAGCTCATTTTATTACTTCTCTTCAAATCACATTAATCATGGAATGGAAACACACATCAACAGAACGTACCAGCGTGACTTCAAACACTTTGTTACAGGAAATGTTCAAAATGTCCTCCGTTAGCGAGGATATATGCATCCACCCTCCGTCGCATGGAATCCCTGATACGCTGATGCAGCTCTGGAGAATGGCGTATTGTATCACAGTCGTCCACAATACGAGCACGAAGAGTCTCTACATTTGGTACCGGGGTTGCGTAGACAAGAGCTTTCAGATTCGCCCACAAATGAAAGTTAAGAGGGTTGAGGTCAGGAGAGCGTGGAAGCCATGGAATTGGTCCGCCTCTACCAATCCATCGGTCACCGAATCTGTTGTTGAGAAGCGTACGAACACTTCGACTGAAATGTGCAGGAGCTCCATCGTGCATGAACCACATGTTGTGTCGTACTTGTAAAGGCACATGTTCTAGCAGCGCAGGTAGAGTATCCCGTATGAAATCATGATAACGTGCTCCATTGAGCGTAGGTGGAAGAACATGGGGCCCAATCAAGACATCACCAACAGTGCCTGCCCAAACGTTCACGGTAAATCTGTGTTGATGACGTGATTGCACAATTGCGTGCGGATTCTCGTCAGCCCACACATGTTGATTGTGAAAATTTACAATTTGATCACGTTGGAATGAAGCCTCATCCGTAAAGAGAACACTTGCACTGAAATGAGGATTGACACATTGTCGGATGAACCATTCGCAGAGGTGTACCCGTGGAGGCCAATCAGCTGCTGATAGTGCCTGCACACGCTGTGCATGGCACGGAAACAACTGGTTCTCCCGTAGCACTCTCCATACAGTGACGTGGTCAACGTTACCTTGTACAGCAGCAACTTCTCTGACGCTGACATTAGGGTTATCGTCAACTGCACGAAGAATTTCCTCGTCCTTTGCAGGTGTCCTCGTCGTTCTAGGTCTTCCCCAGTCGCGAGTCATAGACTGGAATGTTCCGTGTTCGCTAAGACGCTCAGATGGCCGATACAGTTAAGGCAGCCACTCCCGTCAAGGGGGAAATATAGGTTCCAGTCCTGGTCTGGCACAACTTTTCACCTGTTAACAGTGAAATGAATCAATATTCAGACGTGGCCAACGTCACTGAAACCTCTGAATGAAGTTAATTATTTGACTTCTGATTACAACCAAGTCCTAGGAGTGATCACGGAGGCTATGAACCATATGCAATAACTATCAAAAATTATTGCAAATTGAGCTCAAGTCGAGAGGTGGTTACAAAGCAGTGTTCATCCCACTAAAGACACAACTCATCGACAGTGCAATTGACAAGCTCATGTGGAAAATCAAGAGAGCATGTGTCAGTCTCTACTACCTGCCTTCCACTGTACCGCGAAGAACTTTCTCCGCTTATACAAGACCTAAAACCCTCAAGAACAGGGACAGGCTTCGATGGCAACGCTATCACAACCCGGCCGACCAAAGGCAGATGAAGCGACCGTCATGCGAACTCCACCATCGAGCCTTGCACCATCAATCAGGAATGTGGGAGGACAAATGGCTTCATTCTTGCTCCAGTCTCGCAATGAATAGAGCCTTGTCCGAACTCTACGGACCCCCGAGGCCTCCTAAACATACAAAACATGGCACAACCGGACCACTAAGTAAGGCCAAACTCTCTGCCTCAACCTACGAAGCACAACAAGCAGCAGGCAGCTCAGAGGGGGATGAAAAGGCCAAGGGCATTAAACGTCGATCACGGGAGATCCGCGAAGCTGCTCAACAGACTGCACCGCTTTTAATGACTCCTGCAGGAGCTCGGAAAATTATTCGCAACCTTTGCCTACACTCCTCCCCAAGACCGGAAGGAGTCGCCAATGAACACCTAAAGCATATAAGACTAACGCCCTTGATCCTACTTACTCTGATATTAAACAGCTGCAAGTCATTGAGCTATTTCCCGAGTGTTTGAAAGATCGCTCTTGTGGTAATCGTACCAAACCAGGGAATGACATGAACCAGCCAGCTAACTATTGGCCAGTTAGTCTCTTACCTATAATGTCAAAGATTGTTGAACGAGTTCTCCTCTACAGATTTCGACCACTTATCTTCGACCAGCACGTGATCAGGCCAGACCAATTTGGCTTCCAGCCGCGACTGTCATGGGAACTCCAGCTACTGCGAATATCGGAATATGTAGCGTATATCAATGTTTCCAACTACAACGCTCCCATATTACTGCCATATTACTGGACGTACGACCACTCCTGGTGAGAGAAGTTAATTACCAAACTTCAAGACCTTAACGTTCTCGCAGACTATTGCGCCAAGATGACACTCAGCTTCCTCCAAGACAAAGATAACATTCAAGATTGATGGCCAACGAGTAAGTCCGAAACACTTCACAGAAGGTATTCCACAATAGGCAGTCGTCCTCACGCCAGCGTTATTTACATATATGTCAATGACCATCCTACCCCACCACAAGCTGTACTAGCTCAGATTTCCGACAATACGGCTTTTTTGACAAGTAGCAGATGTATCACCGCTGTCACAGGACCTCTCCAAAGACAGCTGATGTTAACAGGACAATGGGCAGCACAAAACTGCATTAAATTAAACTCCGAAGAAACGAAAGCTGTAATGTTCAGCCACCAGTGCCCTGATCTCTGAGAGAGATTGATTGTACTCAACCAGCCCTTAAACTGGACGGATCGTGTTAAGTACCTCGGAGTAAGACGGTAAGGCGCTCTTCAAACCACGTGTCAGTGAGAAGCAGATGAAACTACTACAGCTCCAGCATCAACCCTATCCACGGCACGCCAGCACGCAACTACGCACCAGAACCAAGCTACAACTCGTACTCTGAAACAGTCTCACCTAAGCTACTATATGGCTGCTAAATGTGGGGCACTGTTATCTCTTCACACATGAAACATCTTCAGACTATCCAGAGCAAATGCTGTCGCATCATTCTCGATGCACCCAGGTGGGCCAGAAGCCTAGACCTTCAAAGGGAATTCAACATGCCAGCCGTAAAGGAACAGATCCAAGCGTCAACCAGACTTCTCAACCAAGTTGAAGAACTTCGCCCCACATTACAGCACCTCGAATATGCTGGTTCTGTGGTACAGAACGGTGGCGCATGCTACAGTATTATGTGCTGTCGTGAAGAACCCTCAAAAAATGGCAATAAAATTAAGACAAAGTAATGACAATTATAGCAGGGCCCAAGGACCCCTGTGTCCAAGATGCTGCTCAAGAGTAAATAAAGATGACCTTGAACCGTTCACCTACACATCCCTGAAGTCCAGCCACACAGCTGTTAGAACTTTGGAGACACCACACCAGACCTCCTACCCCACCCCTCCACACACACACACATACACACACACACACACACACACACACAGTCAGAGAGAGAGAGAGAGAGAGAGAGAGAGAGAGAGAGAGAACAACTGCGGCGTTCGTAAAATAAAATGGAATAAAAACTTATTAGACTATAGATGCTCGTCTTACATTAAACTCGACGACTCTTGCCAGTGGCCTTCCCATCTCACACCGCATACGGCCATCAGGCCGCGTCCTGCTGATCTGGAGCCTACAAAGAATGTCAAGTTGACGATTTTGTAGAGCTCCAGGGGTTGTTCTGAACTGACACATCCGCGGTATTAATGCGTAAGCGCAGCTATTGGCTCAGTCATAATGCAGTTTTATTGTTCGCCTGCATTTTTCTCATTTCCTATGTCTACCGTCGGCAGTTTCTAGTTATTCCGTCAAAGAGGAGATGGATATTTAAAATTATGTGTCTGCCTTAAAATAATACTACAAAGCCGTTATGAAATCTCACTCCGTGGTCATTATCTTGTGCATTCGAAATATTGTTATGTTTCTTTTCATGAATGGTAATTTCCAATTCTTCCAGCAAGTCGAGTTCGTCCCTTTCTTTTGTGTTCGCAAGATTTCCAAGTCGTCCTCTACCCTCTTAAGTACATGGCCTGTGTTCGTGTATATGATTCGTAACAACTGACAACGGAATGAGATTTCTTAACGCCTTTGTAGAATTGTTATATTCTCCACTACATCAGTTACTTCCAAGTCAGTAGTCTGTAAAAGAACTTTTAACTTTCCAATAAAAAGTGGAGCTACAAAATGCAGAATCAAAAATACGTAATGCCATACCCTCCTAAGACATCCTAAATATGAAAGTAACAAAACAAGAGGAAAGTTATTTTTTATTTTCTGGGACAGATAACCTGCTCAAAATAATTTTTGCACCACCTAAAGGTCTTGGATCCTCCTAGGCTTGCTGTTCACAAGGTGATCGTTGCCTTGAGTGGCCTGTCCGACTCTTCGACAGCGGCCTTCCTGAGGGACATCCAGTCTGTGAAGGAGGGTTATTTATCCATTTTACTGGTTGTTGATCTCCGTGACTGTGCATTATAAACTGACGGGAAAAAATCGAAACACCAGAACACAATCAATGTAGAGTAATGAAACTTCGGGATCACATTTGTCTAGCTAACATACTAGGGCGAGTCAAATGAAAACCTTAAATATTTTTTTAAATATTATTTATTGTCCAGAAGTGGTACAAAGCTGTATCACTTTTCAACATAATCTCCCCCACGCTCAATGCAAGTCCTCCAGCGCTTACAAAGTTCATAAATTCCTTTAGAAAAAAATTCTTTTGGTAGTCCGCGCAACCACTCACGCACCGCGTGGCGTACCTCTTCATCAAAAATGAACTTCTTTCTTCCCATTGTGTCTTTGAGTGTTCCAAATATATGGAAATCACTTGGGTCAAGGTCTGGGTTGCTCGCTCTCTTCGTTTCCGGTTGGTGGAAGTGAACCTAGGTTTCGTCTCCAGTAACGATTCTTGCAAGGAAGCCATCTCCTTATCGTTCAAAGCGCCGAAGAAGTTCTTCACAAGCATCAACACGTCGTTCTCTCGTTTCAGGAGTCAGCTGCCGTGGCACCCATCTTGCAGACACTTTATGAAACTGGAGCACATCATGCATAGTGTGGTGTGCTGACCCACGACTAATCTGTAAACACGCTGCAATGTCATTCAGTGTGACTCGGCGGTTTTCCTTCACTATGGCTTCAACTGCTGCAATGTTCTCTGGAGTCATAACTCGTTGTGCCTGACCTAGACGAGGAGCATCTTCCACTGAAGTCACACCATTTGCTAACTTCCTACCCCATTGGTAGACTTGTTGCTGTGACAAACATGCATCACCGTACTGAACCTTCATTCGTCGATGAATTTCAATAGGTTTCACACCTTCACTACGCAAAAACCGAATAACAGAACGCTGTTCTTCCCTGCTGCAAGTCGCAAGTGGGGCGGCCATCTATATACTGATACTGCGACGGTATGTGTGGATCTGCACTATGCTGCCAACGCTGTTTGTAGCACGCTTACCAACTTACAGGTTAACGGCGCGAAATTTCGATTTGTTATTACTAATTTAAGGTTTTCATTTGACTCACCCTCGTATTTAAGTGATTAACATGACAAGATCACAGGTTAATCTAAGCGCGATATAACCACTGCAAAAGTGAAATGTTGGTGCGTTAATAACCGCCAGAATGTTGGATGAAAACACGCAAAAATGAATGCATTGTATTGTACACGTGCCAGATGTCAGTTTGTAGGATGAACTTCTATGGCTCTTGCACTTGGTCAGTAAATACAGGAACCCTAAAATGCTGGTTGTGGATGACGCTGGAGTTTTCCGATGATGTCCCATATGTGCTCAATTGGAGGCACACCTAGTGCTAGAGCAGGCCAGGGCAACATGCCGACAGTCTGTAGAACATGTTGGGTTACAACAGCGGTATGTGGGCGAGCTTTATCCTCTTGGCAAACACTCCTTGGAAAACTGTTCATGGACGGCAGCAGAACAGGTAAAATCAGCAGACTAACGTACAAACTTGCAGTCAGGATGCGTGGTATAGGCGCGAGAGTACTCCCATTGTCATACGAAATCGTACTCCACACTATACACCTCAGGTGTAGGAGGTGCAGTGTGTCTAGCACACAGACCCAGTGGTTGCAGGCCCTAAACTAGCCTCCTCCCAAACAACACACAGCCATCACTGGCACAGAGGCAGAACCAGCTTTCATCAGAAAAAACTACAGACCTCCACCCTGCACTCCAGTGAGCTCTCGTTTGTCACTACCAAGTCGTAAATGGCGGCAGTTTGAGCTCAGTGGGGAGCACACTACAGGGCGTATGGTTCGAAGGTGTCCTTGAAGTGACCGATTTGTTACAGTTCGTTGAGTCATCATGGTGCCAATTGATGCTCGAATTGCTGCTGCAGATACAATACGATGAGCCAGAGACATACGTCGAACTCGATGGTCTTCCCTCTCGGTATTATCAGAGCCCAGTCTTCTTCCATTCTCGTGACCACCTCTGGCAACAATCACACACATTGGTGGCATTCCTGTCAAGTCTTTCTGCAGTATCGCAGAAGGAACTTCCAGCTCCTGCTAGCCCTATCAACGACCCCATTCAAACTCGGTGAGGTGTTCATAATGGCGTCTTTGTTGCCTTCAAGGCATTCTTAACGGACGTCAACTCACCCTGTCCAATCTCAAAGGTGACTAACGCTCACGACCGTACAACGCGTATTTAAAGCAAACCTGATCTGCAACCTCACTGTGGCGCTATTGGCGCGAAATATGAACAAACATCTTTCAGACGTAGAAACACGCTTACTACCTTTCGTTCATGTCGCACAACTCTTCCTTTGTGCTGAAATACTTTTCCGTCAGTGTAGTACTTCCAGAAATGCATATATATATCGAGGCGGTTAGTAGACCCGCAACCGAGCGCCTCCCCAGGTAGCGGATAGGGGAATGCCTCCTAGATACGGTGGTACCGAGGAAATGAAATACTCGGGGCGGACCAAAACTACTAGTAGCGCCTGTTCCCACAGTGGGCGGCTACAAAAGGCGTCTGCTCCACAAGTCAGTGGCGGCCTCAACCAACCTCCTGATCTGGAAAGTCAGGTTGTAGTCGGCAGCATGCCATACATCCAACTACTAAACATCATGATGGTACAACGAGAAAAATCTCATTACCCCGGGCCCCAGTCAATAGACTGGGATCGTGGTGAGCATCGGATTCCGGGGGCTCACGGACATCATGAGAAGAATCGGAGCTTCTCAAACTCCCTCAAGACCAAACGCAAACACTATATCGCCACACTCAACGTGAACACACTGATGAAGACAGGAAAGATGAAACAACTGACAGACACTCTCGAAAAATTTCAAATCAAAATATGTGCACTGCAAGAAACACGATTCACAGACGAAGACCGTTTCAACACGGCGAATTTCAGAATATACAAAGGAAAACCATCGAGACAACTGAAAAACCTAAGGCTTTTTGGCACAGGATTTGCAGTACAGAGGTCCATCACGGACAGCATAACCGACTTTTCGTCACCAAACGAAAGAATCAGCACCATCACAGTGAATTCAGCCAATAAATCCTACACAATAATCGACGCACATGCACCGACTAATGACTACAACAGGAAAAACCCGGACGAAATTGATGACTTCTGGACGACAATGGAAGAAACTATCAGAAAAATTCCTGCACATAGAGTCAAAATAATACTGGGAGACTTCAACGCTAAACTCGGAAAAGAAAAGATATACAGACATATCACAGGAAAACATACTCCACACAAGGACACCAACAAAAACGGAAAACATCTGATAGACTTTTGCAAAAGCCAGGACCTCGCCATTATGTCAACAAAATTCAAGAAACCAACACGAAAACTTACCACATGGAAATTCCCCAGCGGAAAGCAAGAACTACAAATCGACCACGTAATAGTCCAGAAAGACTCACAAAAAGAAATTTTGAACATAGACACCCGTAAAGGCTACTTCGACTCAGACCACCACCTACTACAGATCAGGATTCGTCTTTTGCCCAAGAAAAAGCTCCATAAGAACAAAATTGTTAGACCAGATCCAGAATACGTTACTTTAAACCAGACACAAATATTGCACAAAATTAAAATGGAGAAAACGACAGACTGGACAACTTTCACGAAGAATCCGAGAGGCCATGAAACTAGCAGAAGCACCATGCACACGGAAACACCGTTGGTGGAACCACACATGTGACCAAGCTATTGACCAACGAATCAATGCATGGATAATATTTAGTAGCCATAAATCCCAGGAGAATTGGATGAACTTCTTGAAAACACAGAAGCAATCAAGCAAAATCATTCGCAGTGAAAAACGACAGTATGACAAACGGCGACTGACAGAGATCGAATCGGACTTCATGAAGAACAATACAAGAAACTTCTACAGAACGTTCAGAGAAAATATGACTGGATATCAACCACCCAACTTGTGCTTCAGAAGACCGGATGGAACCCTAGAAACCAATACCAAAAACAATTGTGACATTCTGGCAAAGTACTTTGAAAAACTGCTCAACACGGACCCCCCTATGGAAGAAATGATGACAGAAACGAGCACATACAATCCAGATAGTGAACCTCCAACTCTAGAAGAAGTTAAAGAAATAATCAAGTCACTCAAGAATCGTAGAGCACCAGGAGAAGATGGCATCATAGCGGAAATCTGGAAGTTACAGGACCCAGAACTCACCAAAGACATCCACAGGATCTTGGAAGACATCTGGAAGACCATGAAAATTCCTGACGACTGGAAAACTGCCCTGATACACCCACTACACAAAAAAGGTGACAAGACTGACCCGAACAACTACAGAGGAATATCCCTACTACCGGTCACATACAAGATCCTCTCTAAAGCTTTACTGAACAGACTAGAATGCTAGACCGACCACTTGATTGGGGAATACCAAGCAGGCTTCCATAAAGGGCGGTCTTGTGCGGAACAAATTTGGAGCCTGAAGATGATTTTACCACACAAACAGAACCTGATCATTACCTTTGCTGACTTCAAATAGGCTTACGACTCTATCGACCGGAAAACTCTCTTCAAAATTCTAGCAGAATACAAAGTAGACAACAGAACACGGGCTATCATAGAGCAAACTTTAACCAACACGACCTCCAAAGTAAAATTCTGTGGGGAACTATCAGAGCCCTTTGAAATTCGCACAGGTGTCCGACAAGGCGATGGCCTATCACCTCTCCTTTTCGATCTGGTGTTAGATAAGGTCATAAAAGAATGGGAAACATCACAACAGGGGATAACCTTAGGAAACCTACAGATTAAATGCCTGGCTTTTGCAGACGATTTGGCGATCGTCACGAAAGGTATAAAGGAAACAAAAGACGCTATTGAAAAACTGCACGAAATCGCTTCCAAATCTGGACTACAAATCTCTTACGAAAAGACACAGTTCATGAGCACAATGAAACTCTCATCTCTGAACACAAAGTATGGCACGATTTACAAAACGGCAAACTTCAAATACCTCGGTGAAACACTACAAATGAGTGGACATAACAGAGACTCAAACGAAGAAAGAAAGACTAAACTGGACAAGGCATACAAAGTAGTGTCGAATCATTACAACAAGAAGTCTATCTCACAAAAAGCCAAATTACGCCATTACGACACGGTGGTGCTCCCCGAGGCATATATGCAGCAGAGACCACACTAATCTGAGGGCATACATGTATCAGACAATTAGAAAAAGGAGAACGGAAAATACTTAGGAAAATATTTGGCGCAACTAACAACAATGGAATATGGATCAAGAAACCTACAGAGGAACTGTACAAACATACGGAGACAATCACAGAAAAGATTAGAAAACGCAGACTACAATTCTGTGGACACCTATACAGAATGCCATCACACAGGCTGACCAAACAGATCTTTGACTGGGTAACCACTAGAAACAACAAATGGGTGGCAGAGGTAGAAAACGACCTGAACCTACTCAACATAACAGCAGACACAATAAACGACAGAATAAAATTCAGAAACATCATTAAGAAAAGTAAACTACATGAGATACAATGTGACAAACGAACAGGCATAAAATGGACCGAAGAACGCAAGAAAGATCACAGCCAGAAGATGAAAGAAATATGGGCAACCAAAAAGGCAATCAAGATGAAGCCGAAGACACAAAGCCGACAAAAAGCATGGACAGAGGACCGGAAACAGAAACACAGCGAGCGAATGAGGGAAGTTTGGGCAGCAAGGAAGGCAGCAAAAGGAACTGGCCATGTAGTTTAGTCCAAATGCGCTCTTTAAGGGCAAAACACCAATAATATATATATATATATATATATATATATATATATATATATATATATATATATACTACTGGCCATTAGAATTGCTACACCACGGAGATGACGTGCTACAGACGCGAAATTTAACCGATAGGAAGGAGATGCTGTGATATGCAAATGATTAGCTTTTCAGAGCATTCACACAAGGTTGGCGCTGGTGGTGACACCTACATCGTGCTGACCCGAGGAAAGTTTCCAACCGATTTCTCATACACAAACAGCAGTTGACCGGCGTTGCCTGGTGAAACGTTCTTGTGATGCCACGTGTAAGGAGGAGAAATGCGTACCATCGCGTTTCCGACTTTGATAAAGGTCGGATTGTGGCCTAGCGCGATTGCGGTTTATCGTATAGCGACATTGCTGATCGCTTTGGTCGAGATACAATGACTGTTAGCAGAATGTGGAACCGTGGGTTCAGGAGGGTAAAACGGAACGCCGTGCTGGATCCCAGCGGCCTCGTATCACTAGCAGTCGAGATGACGGGCGTCTTATCCGCATGGCTGTAACGGATCGTGGAGCCACGTCTCGATCCCTGAATCAACAGGTGGAGACGTTTGCAAGACAACAACCATCTGCACGAACAGTTCAACGACGTTTGCAGCAGCATGCACTATCAGCTCGGAGTGCATGGCTGCGGTTACCCTTGACGCTGCATCACAGACAGGAGCACCTGCGATGGTGTACTCAACGACGAACCTGGGTGCACGAATGCAAAACATCATTTTTTCGGATGAGTCCAGGTTCTGTTTACAGCATCATGATGGTTGCATCCGTGTTTGGCGACATCGCGGTGAACGCACATTGGAAGCGTGTATTCGTCATTGCCATACTGGCGTATCACCCAGCGTGATGGTATGGGGTGCCATTGGTTACACGTCTCTGTCACCTCTTGTTCGTATTGACGGCACTTTGAACAGTGGAAGTTATATTTCAGATGTGTTACGACCCGTGGCTCTACCCTTCATTCGATCCCTGCGAAACCCTACATATCAGCAGAATAATGCACGACCTCATGTTGCAGGTCCTGTACGGGCCTTTCTGGACACAGAAAATGTTCGACTGCTGCCCTGGCCAGCACATTCTCCAGATCTCTCACCAATTGAAAACGTCTGGTCAATGGTGGCCCAGCAACTGGCTCGTCACAATACGCCAGTCAGTACTCTTGATGAACTGTGGTATCGTGTTGAAGCTGCATGGGCAGCTGTAACTGTACACGCCATCCAAGCTCTGTTTGACTCAATGCCCAGGCGTGTCAAGCCCGTTATTATGGCCAGAGATGGTTGTTCTGGGTACTGATTTCTCAGGATATATGCACCATAACTGCGTGAAAATGTCAGTTCTAGTATAATATATTTGTCCAATGAATACCCGTTTATCATCTGCATTTCTTCTTGGTGCAGCAATTTTAATGGCCAGTAGTGTATATTCGTTTATACCAATATGCGTTTCAGGCGTTAATCCATCTTCAGTTGGCGTAATACATTATTGCAAAATGAAAAAGGAACATCTACGCGGAAGTGAGTAAGGCATGCCATACTTGCACGGGACACTACGAGAGAGCAGTTAATACGATTATCAGTGCTGCAGAAAAACCAGGACCGCGATACGAGCCGTGAAGTGTTGCAAGCTTCGTAGTAGTTGTTCACCTACAGAGCCAGTCGCAGCCAGTTTGCCGTGTCTACAACATTGTTACCGTGCCGCGACAAAGTGGACATGAACGATCTGTGCAACTGACTTTGTGCGAGGGCGTATAGTGGGTCTGCGAAAGGCTGGGTGATCATACTGCAGAAATGTGCTACACATGGGCGCGAAAGGTTTGCTTACGAGTGTTCAGGGGAAGATGCATCTGCCCGTCTGCCTGAGTCTGGACAGGACGACACACATGTGGACGCAAGGACCGTCGCATCTTTTGAAGTGCAGTGTCGGACCGCACAGCAACTTCACAACAAATTAGGGACACTGCTGCTCCGAGGGTATCAGCGAGGACCATTCTCAGCCGCCTCCCTCGAGCAGGGCCACGATCCAGAGTGCCGTTTAGAGCTCCTTGTGCTCACGACCCAATACCGTGCGGCTCGCCTCCAGTGGTGCCGCGATATGCACTCTGTAATATTTCTGGCTTATTCAGCCATCATATTAGGCTCCAGGAAGCTATTCCCAGGGCAGTGGAGATGCAAGAAGCATAGCGATGACGCAGTGTGGGATGAGGTACCGGTGACAGATGTTAGATTCGGTACCATTCCCGTGAGAAAGACTGCCTGCATGATGCTGCTGCTCTGTGATTGGCTGCTGTGTTCGGCGGTAGGGCGCCAGAATGCTAAACTTTAGTTGCTATTGTTAATTAAACCTGTCATCCAAATTACTTCATTTTTTTTAAATAAACATCTCTCGACAGCCAGCTACCAATCAGTCATTTTAAAATTATTAAAATCAAAGTATTACTAAATGAAAAGACTGGCGATATTACTGCCGATGCACTTCGGTGGCGTTCGGGTCACGCCTTGCTGCCTTGGCGCGCAGAGTGTCTCGGGCAGTCCGGCTCTCCAGTTCTGACCGTTCCAGTAGACAGACATGTTGTCTGTTATGGCAGTATTTGTTTCATGCAATTTTATTTACTACAGTTCCGACCGTCGCTAGGTACAGACATGTTGTCTGTTGTTGTTGTGGTCTTCAGTCCTGAGACTGGTTTGATGCAGCTCTCCATGCTACTCTATCCTGTGCAAGCTTCTTCATCTCCCAGTACCTACTGCAACCTACATCCTTCTGAATCTGCCTGGTGTATTCATCTCTTGGTCTCCCTCTACGATTTTTACCCTCCACGCTGCCCTCCAATACTAAATTGGTGATCCCTTGATGCCTCAGAATATGCCCTACCAACCGATCCCTTCTTCTAGTCAAGTTGTGCCACAAACTTCTCTTCTCCCCAATCCTATTCAATACCTCCTAATTAGTTATGTGATCTACCCATCTAATTTTCAGCATTCTTCTGTAGCACCACATTTCGAAAGCTTCTATTCTATTCTTGTCTAAACTATTTATCGTCCATGTTTCACTTCCATACATGGCTACACTCCATTCAAATACTTTCAGAAACGACCTCCTGACACTTAAATCTATACTCGATGTTAACAAATTTCTCTTTTTCAGAAACGCTTTCCTTCCCATTGCCAGTCTACATTTTATATCCTCTCTACTTCGACCATCATCAGTTATTTTGCTCCCCAAATAGCAAAACTCCTTTAAGTGTCTCATTTCCTAATCTAATACCCCCAGCATCACCCGACTTAATTCGACTACATTCCATTATCCTCGTTTTGCTTTTGTTGATGTTCATCTTATATCCTCCTTTCAAGACACTATCCGTTCCATTCAACTGCTCTTCCAAGTCCTTTGCTGTCTCTGACAGAATTACAATGTCATCGGCGAACCTTAAAGTTTTAATTGCTCTCCATGGATTTTAATACCTACTCCGAATTTTTCTTTTGTTTCCTTTATTGGTTGCTCAATATACATATTGAATGACATCGGGAGAGGCTACAACCCTGTCTCACTCCCTTGCCAACCACTGCTTCCCTTTCATGTCCCTCGACTCTTATAACTGCCATCTGGTTTCTGTACAAATTGTAAATAGCCTTTCGCTTCCTGTATTTTACCCCTGCCACCTTTACAATTTGAAAGAGAGTATTCCAGTCAACATTGTCAAAAGCTTTCTCTATGTTTACAAATGCTAGAAACGTGGGTTTACCTTTTCTTAATCTAGCTTCTAAGATAAGTCGTAGGGTCAGTATTGCCTCACGTGTTCCAATATTTCTACGGAATCCAAACGGATGTTCCCCGAGGTCGGCTTCTACCAGTTTTTCCATTCGTCTGTAAAGAATTCGCGTTAGTATTTTGCAGCTGTGACTTTTAAGTTAATAGTTTGATAATTTTCACATCTGTCAACACCTGCTTTCTTTGGGATTGGAATTATTATATTCTTCTTGAAGTCTGTGGGTATTTCGCCTGTCTCATACATCTTGCTCACCAGATGGTAGAGTTTTGTCAGGACTGGCTCTCCCAAGGCTGTCAGTAGTTCTAATGGAATGTTTTCTACTCCCGGGGCCTTGTCTCGACTCAGGTCTTTCAGTGCTCTGTCAAAGTCTTCACTCAGTATCATATCTCCCATTTCATCTTCATCTACATCCTCTTCCATTTCCATAATATTGCCCTCAAGTACCTCGCCCTTATATAGACCCTCTATATACTCCTTCCACCTTTCTGCTTTCCCTTCTTTGCTTAGAACTGGGTTTCCATCTGAGCTCTTGATATTCATACAAGAGGTTCTCATATCTCCAAAGGTCTCTTTAATTTTCCTGTAGGCAGTATCTATCTTACCCCTAGTGAGATAAGCCTCTTTATCCTTACATTTATCCTCTAGCCATCCCTGCTTAGCCATTTTGCACTTCCTGTGGATCTCATTTTTGAGGCGTTTGTATTCCTTTTTGCCTGCTTCATTTACTGCATTTTTATATTTTCTCCTTTCATCAATTAAATTCAATATTTCTTCTGTTACCCAAGGATTTCTACTAGCCCTCGTCTTTTTACCTACTTGATCCTCTGCTGCCTTCACTACTTCATGCCTCAAAGCTACCCATTCTTCTTCTTGTCTGTAATAGTAGTATTTGATTCATGTAATTTTATTCTTCAGTTCTGACGGTTCCAGTAGACAGACATGTTGTCTGTGGCAGGATGTATTTCATGTTATTTTAAACAGATATAATGACTTTGGAAAGATATGTTTAATGCGTTGTGATCAAGAATAGTTTCTCGTGTCTATATCAATAAAAACGCGAGTGGCATCCCAAATGAGCTATAGTTTATTCGTAGCAGCAGTTCCTTGCGAAGTTAATTTCAGCCTCAAGAAAAAGAATCCACGACCTGCGTGCTGTTTTCTGCGCTAGGGACACCATCATCATCATCATCATCATCATCATCATCATCATCATCATCATGAAGATAGCAGGTTAGTGAAGTGTACAAGAACTTTGTGTATTCCACACAGGGCAGTGGAAACAACTAGGCACCTCACGTGTACTGCATGCACAGTACAAATGTGCTCAGTGACACGTCATCTGCAGTAATGCAGAGGAGGTAAAGAAGGATGAAAGTATTAACACTATCTCACTTCTATTCCTTTTTTTTTTTTTCTTGCCGTAACTCATGGAAGGACGAATGAAGACTTCACGTCTTCAGCGACGAGAGTCGCTTCTGACTGTGCCAATAATGGTACTGTGGGGTGTGGCACAGTGCAGGTGAGCGGCAACGTCTGGAGTGCATACAAAGAGGCATACAGTGCCAACATTCTGCATCATGGTGTGGAGAGCGATACCTTGCAATGGCCGTTCTCCTCTGGTGATGGTAGAGGGAACATTGAACAGTGCCTGGTACACCCAAAAATCTTTCAGTCCATCGTGCTACCGTTCCTGCACCAACAACGCGACGTGCTTTTCCAACAGGACAGTGCACATTCACACGTATCCTGTGCCACCCAGCTTTCTCTCCAAGGTGCACGTCACCGACTCTGGCCAGCACGATCCCCAGATCTGTCGTGCACTGAGCGTATTTGGGACTGAATGAACCATCTTGAGCAGTCTGTAAGACCGACAAGAGATTTGACCCAATTCAAGCATCAGGTAGTAATTGCATAGTACGCCATTCCGCAAGAATAAGTTCGTCATCTCTACGATCGTCTCCTTGGGAAAAAGGAAGGAATATAGGGTACTAGCGGTGACATTTAGCACGGCCTGTCGACTGTGCTCAGTCACGTGTGGCTCAGTCGGCGTGATCGTTTGTTGTATACATTCTCTGGAGTTCTCAGTGAAATTTATCTTTTCTGGATCGATGAATTCTTGGCGTTCTGTTTTCATTTTCCAGTACTGTACATATTAAAATCTTCAGTTAGCACATACCGAGCAAGGTGGCGCAGTGGTTAGCACACTTGACTCGCATTCGGGAGGACGACGGTTCAATCCCGTGTCCGGCCATCTTGATTTACGTTTTCCGTGACTTTCCTAAAAATCTCTTCAGGCAAATGCATGGATAGTTCCTTTGAAAAGGGCACGGTCGACTTCCTTCCCCGCCGGCCGGTGTGGACGAGAGGTTCTAGGCGCTTCAGTCTGGAACCGCGCGTCCGCTACGGTCACAGGTTCGAATCCTGCCTCGGGCATGGATGTGTGTGATGTCCTTAGGTTAGTTAGGTTTAAGTAGTTCTAAGTTCTAGGGGACTGATGACCTCAGATGTTAAGTCCCATAGTGCTCAGAGCCATTTGAACCATTTTTGACTTCCTTCCCCATCCTTCCCTAATCCGAGGAGACCGACGACCTCATTGTTTGGTCTCCTCCCCCAAAACAACCCAATCCAACTCGGTTAGCACATAGTTAAAAACACCGACTGGTGTTTGGATGCTGCGGCTGCCATGTACAAAATAACAATTTCATTTAACTACTACTCTTCACGAGTTTTATGTTTACAATATGTTGATGGCTAGATGCTCTTACTTTCTATCTGTTTGTTGTTGCTCCAATTTTAACATTTATATATATGGTACAAACACTGTCTTTGTATGTTGCACAAAAACAGTGCTGTTTTTTACGCCGTCTGGTTGGTTCAAATGGCTCTGAGCACTATGGGACTTAACATCTTAGGTCATCAGTCCCCTAGAACTTAGAACTACTTAAACCTAACTAACCTAAGAACATCACACAACACCCAGCCATCACGAGGCAGAGAAAATCCCTGACCCCGCCGGGAATCGAACCCGGGAACCCGGGCGTGGGAAGCGAGAACGCTACCGCACGACCACGAGATGCGGGCTACGCCGTCTGGAGATGGCCGAAAGCTCGAAACGTGTATTGGTAGAAGTAAATATACATAAAAAGTAGCTTGTTGTTGCAGTTCTAAAAGTAATGTGAGTTGGGCGCCTGCGTTGTCACGCTGCAAGTTTCAGCTGGTTCCAAGGTGCTCAGTCGGATTCATGTCAGCAGATACCACAAGCCATTCTATTCAGCTGACTTCTGTTTTCTAGTGGAAGGACACCACGAGAGGGGCGTTGTGCTCTATTTCATTTTCGTCCTGAAAGAGAAACTCGTCGACTAAATATTGAGTGTGGGGCTGGGCAATAGATTGGCGGGTCTTGTCCCGATGCTATACAGCTCTGATATTTCCCTCGATAGCTGTGAGAGACGTCCGAAGTCCGTACACTGTATAGGCCCAAAATGTTACTGACTCAGCTGAGTGTTCAACACGTGGGTTCACATGTCAGACTAGCGTAGATACCTGGATATCCCCACCCTCTTCTGGGATGATCATAAGGCGTTGAGAAAATCCCACAATCGTCTATGAAGAATACCCTAAGTCGGTGAACCAAATTTAGTTCCAGATGGTCCCTTGACCACTTACTTTGCACATCACGAGTGGACGTAGGAAGTTTATATCGTTAGTAGCTAAGTACGTGGAATGCCCAGGTATGTATCTATTCCAGTGTACGATTAGACCATCTCCTCTCTCTGTCAATCTCTTCCTCCACACTCTCTATCCATCTGCTCCTCTCTTTTTCCATCTACTCCTCCCCTCTTTCTGTCCATCTCCTCTTCTCCCCTCTCTCTGTCCGTCTCCTCCTATTTCCTTTCTCTGTCCATCTGCTCCGCTTCCCTTTCTCTGTGCATTTATTCCTCCTATCCATTCTGCCGATCTCCTCCTCCCCTCTCTCTCACTGCCGTATTTTCATGCTCCCTCTCCCTGTTCATTTCCTTCTCCTTCCTCTCTATGTCTATCATCTCTTCTCCCCTTTCTCTTTTCCCCCTCGCTCTCTCTTTGTCCATCTTCTCCCTCCTCACTGTCCATCTCCTCCTACCCCCTTCTCTCTTCACGTTGTGACACCTATCCCAATAGGACTTTGCTGGTTCTAATATTTCTTTACAGATAGTAGGTAGTATGTGTACCAAATCTGGTTTAAATCGATCTAGGAGGAACTTTTTACCCGTGGCTTTGCCAGCGTTCGAACACGTCAACATATACTTAACATTTTCGCACTTATTTGCACGCATAATTCATCTAAAAATGATTCAAATGGCTCTGAGCACTATGGGACTTAACATCTGAGGTCATCAGTCCCATAGAACTTAGAGTTACTTAAACCTAACTAACCTAAGGACATCACACACATCCATGCCCGAGGCAGGATTCGAACCTGCGACCGTAGCGGTCGCGCGGTTCCAGACTGAAGCGCCTAGAACCGCTCGGCCATAATTCATCTGTATCTCGACTGAATTTCGCCCTGCAATATTTTCGCACCTCGATGTTTGTGACATCATATCTCGTGAACTATGTGTCGTACAATGACATAATTTTGCAGGTACAGTATATTCAGTGGTATACTGTATGTGAATGCTGTAAGCAAAATGTATCACGAATATAGCTAGTAGTAAACAAGAAATAAATTAAAACTTCATGCCTGATGCGAAAATGAGCAGCGAAAATGTAGAAAGCCATAAACTTTATTTCTTTCATCATTTTGTGGAGGTTGTCAGCGAAAAAAGTTTCTTAACTGTTTGAAATTATATGTAAAGTTTGTTGCAAGTCACTAGGTGCTGTCATTCTTAAATACAGGATGAATAAAGTCAGGGTATTCATGCGCCGTGAGCCAAGCTCCATTTTCATCCCCATTACCACCCATTGGTAGGTGTTGTCGAGTGGTTCATACATACATACATACATATGTACATCCATTTTCATAATATGCAGGGATCCGTATTGGACTCGTTATGAATACTGTCTGGGTCGACAAAGCTCTGCAGATTGCTGTGCGCATGAAGTTATTGTGGTAACACACTTCTAAAGAGGCTTTCTGTTAAAGAAAACCCATCCAAGCTAAGAAGAGGTGCGAAACATTTTTTGTGCCGTTTAGTCGAAAGATATATACATCTTTTAAAGAAGAACAACGAGAGTAGGTTATCGACGTACAGCCAGAACATGAAGATGGAAGAGAAGACATATTTTACCACTGCCATAGATCGGGTCGTAGATTTACAAGTGAAGAGCTGTGGTAAACATTAGTATTGGTAGTACCTTGAAATTGGCTCACCTCTTGATGAGCTGCCCACAGCTGCGGGCTCGCTTGACTGCTGCCCCATGGTCGTGCAGTGAGCGCTCTGGAGGCCTGCGAACGACGTGCTGCGGCCCCGACGCTGTTGGGTGTGACGCCGATGTGCGTAGCCGTGCGTCTCCAGCAAAGGCACGCACCCTGACGACACAGTTAACTTACTAGCACTGCTGTTCTTGCTTTGTGTTAATGATCTACCGTTTTATTTCAGCCGGGAGGGAAAATTAACTATGTCTGCACGTGTACAAGCATTGCCGTGGAGATGAGTGAAGAACCAACAGAGAAAATACACTACTGGCCATTAAAATTGCTACACCAAGAAGAAATGCAGATGATACATGGGTATTCATTGGACAAATACATTATACTAGAACTGACATGTGGTTACATTTTCACGCAATTTCGGTGCATAGATCCTGAGAAATCAGTACCCAGAACAACCACCTCTGGCCGTAATAACGGCCTTGATACGCCCAGGCGCAGAGCTCTGGCCGTAATAACGGCCTTGATACACCTGGGCATTGAGTCAAACAGAGCTTGGATGGGGTGTACAGGTACAGTTGCCCATGCAACTTCAACACAATACCACAGTTCATCAAGAGTAGGGACCAGAGTATTGTGACGAGCCAGTTGCTCGGCCACCATTAACCAGACGTTTTCAATTGGTGAGAGATCTGGAGAATGTGCTCGCCAGGGCAGCAGTCGAACATTCTCTGTATCCAGAAAGGCCCATACAGGACCCGCAATATGCGGTCGTACATTATCCTGCTGAAATGTAGGATTTCGCAGGGATCGAATAAAGGGTAGAGCCACGGGTCGTAACATATCTGAAATGTAACGTCCACTGTTCAAAGTGCCGTCAATGCGAACAAGAGGTGACCGAGACGTGTAACCAATGGCACCCCATACCATCACGCCGGGTGATACGCCAGTATGGTGATGACGAAAACACGCTTCCAATGTACGTTCACCGCTATGTCGCCAAACACGGATGCTACCATCATGATGCTGTAAACAGAACCTGGGTTCATCCGTGCACCCAGGTTCGTCGTTGAGTACACTATCGCAGGCGCTCCTGTCAGTGATGCAGCGTCAAGGGTAACCGCAGCCATGGTCTCCGAGCTGATAGTCCATGCTGCTGCAAACGTCGTCGAACTGTTCGTGCAGATGGTTGTTGTCTTGCAAGCGTCCCCATCTGTTGACTCAGGGATCGAGACGTGTCTGCACGATCCATTACAGCCATGCGGATAAGATGCCTGTCATCTCGACTGCTAGTGATACAAGGCCGTTGGGATCCAGCACGGCGTTCCGTATGACCCTCCTGAATCACCGATTCCATATTCTGCTAACAGTCATTGGATCTCGACCAACGCGAGCAGCAATGTCGCGATACGATAAATGGCAATCGCGATAGGCTACAATCCGACCTTTATCAAAGACACGAAACGTGATGGTACGCATATCTCCACCTTACACGAGGCATCACAACAATGTTTCACCAGGCAACGCCGGCAACTGCTGTTTGTGTATGTGAAATCGGTTGGAAACTTTCCTCACGTCAGCACGTTGTAGGTGTCGCCACCGGCGCCAGCCTTGTGCGAATGCTCTGAAAAGTTAATCTCATTTGCACAATACAGCCGGCCGGCGTGGCCGAGCGGTTCTAGGCGCTTCAGTCTGGAACCGCGCGACCGCTACGGTCGCAGGTTTGAATCCTGCCTTGGGCATGGATGTGTGTGATGTCCTTAGGTTAGTTGGGTTTAAGCAGTTCTAAGTTCTAGGGAACTGATGACCTCAGACGTTAAGTCGCATAGTGCTCAGAGCCATTTGAACCATTTTTTTTTTTTTTTTTTTTTTTTTTTTTTTTTTTTTTTTTTTTTTTTGCACAATACAGCATCTTCTTCCTGTCGGTTAAATTTCGCGTCTGTAGCACGTCATCTTCGTGGTTTAGCAATTGTAATGGCCAGTAGTGTATAGTCAGCCTGTAGATCTGCATGGCTAATCCGCAAGCCCCCGTACAATGCTTGGCGGCTGGTACCCCGTACCACTACTAGTTATTTCCTTTCACGTTTCACTCGTAAACAGAGCGAGGGAGAAACGATTATCCACATGGCTCCGTATGAGCCCTAATTTCTCGTATCTTGTCTTCAAGGTCCTTACGCACAATGTACGCTGGCGCCAGTCGAATCGTGTGACAGTCACCTTCAAGTACCGGTTTCCTTAGTTTTATCAATAGTGTTTCTATCGAGTGGTCACTGGGATGGATACGGAGATTTGGCGTGCAGTAAATAAGCAACGACTGAGTAGTGCTGCTGCATAG
This sequence comes from Schistocerca americana, assembly GCF_021461395.2. Lineage (NCBI taxonomy): Eukaryota > Metazoa > Arthropoda > Insecta > Orthoptera > Acrididae > Schistocerca > Schistocerca americana. The sequence continues at coordinate 312,598,406 of NC_060125.1, forward strand.
CCGTAGCAGCCACTCTGTGGTTGGGCAGTACGCAAGTCACTGCTGGAGTTCAAATGGTTCAAATGGCTCTGAGCACTATGGGACTTAACATCTTAGGTCATCAGTCCCCTAGAACTTAGAACTACTTAAACCTAACTAACCTAAGGACATCACACAACACCCAGCCATCACGAGGCAGAGAAAATCCCTGACCCCGCCGGGAATCGAACCCGGGACCCCGGGCGTGGGAAGCGAGAACACTACCGCACGACCACGAGATGCGGGCCACTGCTGGAGTACTGGTTGCTCTTCGTGTTTTGCTGTCTCTATTAATACCACTCTGTCGAGTAGGCAAATCGAAATCCACTTTAAAGATGATTTTGTTTGTAACAGGGACCAACTCGGCGCTTCCCATCAGCGCTGGGCATCTCACTAGAGGTGTGATTAGCATGATCTATTTAGGATTACTCAAGCTACACACTGCAAAAACTGCAAATATCTGTCGAAACATCAGAGAAAATGCGCCTGACGGTACTTGGAAGAGCTGTATACTACCTGTTCTAAGCTATCTGGACATCGCTATGTAATGCAGAATTCACTGCAAGATGTCACGAGATGCAGACTTCCCAATTTAAAAGGAGACGGTGGTATAAGTTTGTCAGCGGAGAAGCAGTAACAGCTCAATGGGTCAGTCAAGGGAGCATAGTGACTTCGGCTACGTGGATTTACCAACCGCAGCGTTTCCGAACATATCTTAGGTGGCATACACGAGGCCTGTCTAAAACGTATTCGACCTATGGCCAGAAAAAATATTTCAAATACCTGACGGTGTTGGGACCCTAATCCCCTTCAAAGTAGTCCCCTTGTGCTTGCACACACTTAGCCCAACGAGCCTTCTACTGCTGGAAACACCTCCGGAAGTCTTCTTTTGGAATGGTGCTCAGTTCCGTCGTCGTGTTCCGCATTATAACTTCCCTACTCGCGAAACGGGATCCTTTCAGTGGCATCTTCAATTTTGGAAACAACCAGAAGTCGCAAGGAGCCAAGTCTGGACAGTAGGGAGGTTGGCGAACAGCTGTAATTCCATGTCTCGCCAATTTTGGATCAAGTGGGACGAATGTGCGGGGGCGTTTTCGTGATGCAGTTGCCAGTTTCTTGCCGTTCACATGTCTGGTCTTTTGCGACGAACTGCGTCACGAAGTCGCCGGAGAACATCTTGATAGTACTCCTTTGTCACTGTTTGTCCTTCCGATGCGTATTCGTGATGCACAATTCCACGGACACCAAAGAAGACAGTCAGCATCTCCTTGATTTTGCTTCGCACCTGCCGCACTTTCTTTCTTCGGCCTTGGAGGCTTGGATGCTTCCATTCCGACGACCATCTTTTTGTTTCTGGTTCGTACCCGTACATCCATTACTCATCTCCAGTTATCACGGTGTTCAGAAGCCCAGGATCAGTGTTAGCGGTGTCTCAGAGGTAAAAGGAATTATTCGTTATTCTCGTGCTTTTGGCGTGGCAGTAGTTTCTTGGAGTGTTATTTCTTGTTTTTCCTGTCGTCTCTATGAGTCTTGGGAGGAATCGTAGGGAAAGGCTATATAAAATCGGCTGGGCAGTTTAGACTTAGAAAGAAAGTACTGATTGCGCAAAAGCGAGTAATAAGAATAATACCGGTGTCCACCTACATGTAGGTATCTCTTCAAGAAGCTAGGCATTTTTAGAAATACTCTATCACAATTTGAGAAGATCAGTGATGTCCATAAGTACTGGAGGGGAAAATGACCGTTGCTACCGATTGTTAAGGCTGTCAGTGACTCAGAAATGAGTTCAACCTATTCAGCGATAAAATTTTCGATCATTCGACCAATAACGTAAATGTCTGACAGGTAGCGAAGCAAGTTTTAAATATAATTTAAAATCATTCTTCCTGGATATCTCCCTCCATTCCACTGACGAATTTCTACTTAAAAGCTGATTGCCAGTAAAAACAATGTACTGTACAGTGTAGTTGTATGGGTAGGACTAAAGATAATAATGTGTTTATTAATATTAACACCAGTCATGTATACATATCGTGTAAACTAACTCGTTCCACATCATTTCGATAAAAGAATAGTTCAAATAATCGATGGAAAATGTAGCTAGCTAACTAACTGACTATCTATTCGTGAAATCGTGCGACAGTCAGTGGTTACCGAGGAAGCTTGCGATGTTTACATGGCCTTGGCAGCAGCTCTGACCGCCAACGATGCGAAGCAGCTTGGAAGGACTGTCAGTCTATGCGCGTGCAGCCTCTGTCGTTAAACATGGCGGATATGCACTGATCGGAATATAAACTGACGTTTTATTCAAGTAAGCGCTGCGAGTGTATCAGAATGAGAAGCTTGTTGATCCGAGCCGAAAGAAACCACAATAAGACCGTCCCTGACCTAGACGCCCTCGTCATAACCGCTGCAGAGCTTTGTCCTCATATCGAGGACAAAGACCGCAAGAAATCTTAATTCTTGTCGTGCATCGAGCGATGATATCTTCCCTTCTGGAAGGCAGGTGCCACAGGGACAATGGTGGGGCCTATAGAAAAATACTCGACAGTACTGAAAGTTCTTTAGAAGACACGCTACAGGGATATTTAGGGTTTCAAATGGTTCAAATGGCTCTGAGCACTATGGGACTCAACTGCTGCGGTCATTAGTCCCCTAGAACTTAGAACTAGTTAAACCTAACTAACCTAAGGACATCACAAACATCCATGCCCGAGGCAGGATTCGAACCTGCGACCGTAGCGGTCTTGCGGTTCCAGACTGCAGCGCCTTTAACCGCACGGCCACTTCGGCCGGCTATTTAGGGTTTAACGGACAGTCGACGAGAAGGTCTTTGGAGACAGAGCACAAGGTTCGATTGGGGAGGTATAGGAAAGGAAGTCGGCCGTTATCCTCTCAAAGAAAACTTCGAGGCGTTTGTCTTAAATGATTTAGGGAAAACTACATCTGGATGATCCTATGGGGTTTGAACCACTGTCCTCCTGAATTCGAGGCCAATGTCTTACCGTTGCACCACGTCATTTGGTAGAGGAGGCGTTTTATGTGTTTATTGGTAGTTATTTTGTGACAAATCGATGTGCCAGTTCATGTTTATTCACAGCAGTTTCTACCATTACTCTTGCGTCAGTTCTTTAGAATGCATCTGTATAGCTTTTGCGTATTAGTGGCTAACCCCGCCGCATCTCTTATTAGATCATTACTTTTTAAGGTCAAAGCTTAAGGTTGTTTTAGCGTTTTCAGAGCTGTGTAAGACATCCTAACCACCATAGTCGCCAAGTATATCCTAAAGGGGCCCCAGGGCAGTACAAAAATAAATGCTTCCCTAACGATCTGTAACAGGTATTTCAAAGGAAAAAAGGAGCATCTGCGAGTAGGAGTCGCATTCTGAGGGTTCCGTACAAACTTAATTACATATAAAGACAGTTCATCAATTCCAGGAATCTCGACGATTTATGCCTGTTATAGACGTTGATACTGGCAAAGATATCAGTTCTGGGATTTCAAAGACTTTCGAGAAAGTTTTAATTTCAAGTCTAATGTCGGATAACAAATGACAAAAGAAATATTTCCTTCGTGTTATATAATTACAAATTAAAAGTTTTCGATTTTTTTCTTGACGTGTACTGTGAAACCTTACTTTTTGCCAAATTTCATGATTCTAGATCAACGATAAGTAGCCTGTATGTTTTAACGAGGGAGTTTGAGAGCAGAGTATCAAAATACGTGACATAAATGATCGTCTCTTTTAATTACGCTGACTGAGGAGCTAAAGTTTACTACAACACCAAGCGGGCATAGACATCATCAGTATGTGATATCAATTTTAACTTGGTGCATGTACTCGTTCCTGCTAAAGGCATCCTAACAGACGGACGAATAGAGAGACAAATGACAAAAAATTCCTTCTTATGATACAACTACAAATTAACAATTTTCGGATTTTTTCCATTACTTGTACTGTGAAACCCACTTTCTTCCCAAATTCCATGAATCCAGGTCAGCGGGAAGTACCCTATAGCTTTAGATGCGTGAGTTTGCGAATATCAAAATATGTGACATAAATGGCCGTATCTTTTGATTACATTGACTTAGTAGCTTTGATTGTTTACACCGCCAAGGGACCGTAGATCTTAATATGTGACATAAATTTCAACGTACATCTATCCGTTCCTGGGAAAAAATGATCGTAAGAGTCGAACAAACTGTCTCCGCAATATTCTTTCTTCCAGGAGTGCTAGTTTTGCATGGTTCGCAGAAGAGCTTCTGTGAAGTTTGGAAGGTAAGAGACGAGGTATTGGCAGAATTGAAGCTGTGAGGATGCGTCATGGGTCGAGCTTGGATGGCTCAGTTGGTAGAGCACTTCAAAGAGAAAGGCAAAGGTTCCGATTTCGAGTCTCGGTCCGGCACACAGATTTAATCTGCCAGGAAGTTTCGCTTTCCTGTTCGTTTGTCAATCTTAAATTCAGAATACATTCAAATTTGGGCTCGTACACTTGTGAAATGGTCGTACATGAAAATCCACTCTTCATCGCTACATCAGAGATGCTGCGTCCCATCGCTCGTGCGCCGACTATAACGCCACGTTCAAACTCACTTAAATCTTCATAACCTGTCATTGTAGCAGCAGTGACCGATCTAACTGCGCCAGACACTTGTCTTATGCCGGCCGCTGTGGCCGAGCGGTTCTAGGCGCTTCAGTCTGGAACCGCGCTGCTGTATCGGTCGCAGGTTCGAATCCTGCCTAGGGCATGGATGTGTGTGATGTCCTTAGGTTAGTTAGGTTTAAATAGTTCTAATTCTAGGGGACTGATGACCTCAGATGTTAAGTCCCATTGTGCTCAGAGCCATCTGAACCATTTGAACTTGTCTTATATAGACGTTGCCGACCGTAGGGCCGTATTCTGCCTGTTTACATATCTCTGTATTTGAATACAGTTCTTAAGCGTATTTGTCCTTCTGGACTAGAAATGCGAAAAGATGGCAGCTGGATTCCAAGAATATGTGATGTGCCTATGGTATTTTTGGCTGACAGTTCCCTTCTGAGGAGTTCGGCCACCTGGCGCAAGTCGTTTTATTTCACGCCACTTCGGTGACTTGCACGTAGATGACAATATGATAACAGCACACCACCCAGTCCCAAGGGGACCCGGTTGGGAATCGAACCTAGGACTAGTCATATTCAGCAACCCTAACCCCAAAACCACGAGCTGCTGACTGGGATCAGGTAACCTGAAGGAAAGTGAGTAAATGACATAAGAAAACATCCAGGAATAATATGTAGGGATATGGCGGAAAACTGTAATAAATGGGAAAGCTTAGAGGAAAAATGGCAACTGTCCGAATATTTGACAATTTTCTGACATTATGTAAGGACCACTACCGCCACTGATGCAGTGAATCAAACACCTTATATGTCACTGGTTTCTGAAACTTTTGCTCACGTACGTGAGTGCAGTGCATTGATGGGATATTGAAAGAGACACTGAAGTGCCAAAGAAACTGGTAAAGGGGTGCGTATTCAATTACAGAGATATGTAAATAGGCAGAATGCGGCGCTGCGGTCGGCAACGCTTATGTAAGACAACAAGTGTATGGCGCTGTTTTTAGATCGGCTACTGCTGCTACAGTGGCAGGTTATCAAGATTTAAGAGAGTTGGAACGTGATGTCATAGTCGGCGCACGAGCGATGGGACACAGCATCTCCGAGGTAGTGATGAAGTGGGGATTTTCCTGTTCAACTATTTCACGAATGCACCGTGAATATCAGGAATCCGAAAAAACATCAAATCTCCTACGTCGCTGCGGCCGGAAAAAGATCGTGCAGGAACGGGACCAATGACGACTGAAGAGAATCGTTCAACATGACAGAAGTGCAACCCTTCCGCAAACTGCTGCAGATTTCAATGCTAGGCCATCAACAAGTGTCAGCGTGCGAACTATTCAACGAAACATGATGGATATGGGATTTCGGAGCCGAGAGCCTACTTGTGTACCCTAGATGACTGCACGACACGAAGCTCCACGCCTCACCTGGGCCCCTATACATCGACATTGAACTATTGATGACTGGAAACATATTGCCTGGTCGGACGATTCTCGTTTTCAAATTGTATCGAGTGGTTGACCGTGTACGGGTATGGAGACAACCTCTTGAATCCAAGGACCCTGCATCTCAGCAGGGCACTATTCAAGCTGGTGGAGGCTCTGTAATGGTGTGGGGCGTGTGCAATTGGAGTGATATGGGACTTAATATACTTCTAGATACGACTCTGACAGGTGACACGCACCTAAGCATCCTGTCTGATCACTTGCATCCATTCGTGTCCATTGTGCATTCCGACGAACTTGGGCAATTCCAGTAGTACAATGCAACACCCCACACGTCCAGAATTGCTACGGAGTGGCTCCAGGAACACTCTTCTGTGTTTAAACACTTCCGCCGGCCACCAAAAGTCCCCAGAGATAAACATTATTGAGCATATCTGAGTTGCCTTGCAAAGCGCTGTTCAGGAGAAATCTCCACCCGCTCATACTCTTACGGATTTATGGACATCCCTGTAGGATTCGTGGTGTCAGTTCCCACTAGCACTACTTCAGACCTTAGTTGAGTCCATGCCACGTTGCGTTGCAGCACTTCAGCGTGCCCGCGGGGGCCCTACACAATATTAGGCAGGTTTACAAGTTTCTTTGGCTCTTCAGCGTATATATCCACATTCTATTACTAGCGTGCTGAATGTACACTGATGAGCCAAAACATTATGACTACCTGCTTACAGCTTGTTGGGACATCTCCGTAACGCAATACATCATCGCTTCTGCGTATCATCGACTCTACAGTCCATTGGTAGATTTGGGGAGCTATGTGGCACCAGGTGTCCACGCACAAGTCATGTGATTCCCATAAATGACTGGCCACTGATTTGTGTACGCGGTGATGGCGTCCGAAGGGAACCATTGGATTCACATCATGCGAATTTCGTGCCCAAGAGATTAACGTGGTATCACTATCATGTTCCTCTAACGACTGTTGCACGCTTCTGGCTCCGAAAGACGACATTTATACTGCTGAAAGATGACATCGCCATCGGGGAAGACGTCAAGCTTGATGAGATGCAGGTGGTCCGTAGCTGACACAGTATCTTCGGTTACTGCCAGAGGTCACATTCAAGCGGAGGAGAATGTTTGTCACACAGCGTAATGCTGCTCCCACTAGCCCGCGGCTATGGCACGATGCACGTTTCGTAGCAGCCGTTCGTCAGGATGACGGCGTTTATGGAGACGACCATCGACCTGGTGTAGCAAAACATGATTCATCCGTCAAGCCGACACGGTCCAATCTCGATGATCCCGAGCCCACTGCAATCGTAACTGAAGCTGTCGTTGTGTCTACATGTAAACACCCAAGGGTGGTCTGGTGCAAAGCCCCTTGTTGAAGAATGTGCGCTGAATAGTGTGATCCGAAACACATGTGCTACCACCGGCATTGTGCTCTTTCACCAGAGGTGCCACAGATTGGCATCTATCCTACTTTACAGAGCAGACAAGCTTCATAACCCCACATTCTGTGAAGAGTCGTGGACGTCGAACCACTTAACCCCTAGTGGTAGTTTTACTGGCCGTCTACCACTTTCAGTAGATGCTCACGACAGTAGCACGTGAACATTCGACTAGCTTCGCCGTTTTCGAGATACTCGTTCACAGTCTCTTCGTAACAGTAATTTGCCCTTTTGTAAAGTCGCTTATCTCCTTGGTGCTCCACTTGCAGCGCTTGTTTGCGCTAGGGTAATCCCCCATTCTTCTCCGCTCGGGTTACACACGTTTCTTACTGCATCACGTGCCCGCAACGCCACTATGAGCCATCTAACCTTTTGGTTGTCAGTGGTCATAATGATTTGGCTGATCGGTGTACACTACTGGCCATTAAAATTGCTACACCAAGAAAAAATACACATGGTAAACGGGTATTCACTGGACAAATATATTATACTAGAACTGACATGTGATTGCATTTTCACGCAATTTGAATGCATACATCCTGAGAAAACAGTACCCAGAACAACCACCTCTGGCCGTAATAGCGACCTTGATACGACTGGCCATTAAGTCAAACAGAGCTTGGATGGCGTGAACAGGTACAGCTGTCCATGCAGCTTCAACACGATACCACAGTTCATCAAGAGTAGTTTCTGGTATTTTGTGGCGAGCCTGTTGCTCGACCACCATTGACCAGACGTTTTCAATTGGTGAGAGATCTGGAGAATGTGCTGGCCAGGGCAGCAGTCGAACATTTTCTGTATCCAGAGAGGCCCATGCAGGACCTGCAACATGCGGTCGTGCATTATCCTGCCGAAATGTAGGGTTTCGCACGGATCGAATGAAGGGTAGAGCCACGGGTCGTAACATCTGAAATGTAACGTCTACTGTTCAAAGTGCCGTAAATGTGAACGTGTAACCAATGGCACGCCATACCATCACGCCGGGTGATACGCCAGTAAGGCGACGACGAATACACACGTTCAATGTGTGTTCACTGCGATGTCGCCAAACACGGATCCGACCATCATGATGCTGTAAACAGAACCTAGATTCATCCAAATAAATGACGTTTTGCCATTCGTGCACCCAGGTTTGTCGTTGAGTACACCATCGCAGGCGCTCCAGTCTGTGATGCAGCGTCAAGGGTAACCGCAGCCATGGTCTCCGAGCTGATAGTCTATGCTGCTGCAAACGTCGTCGAACTGTTCGTGTAGATGGTTGTTGTCTTGCAAACGTCCCATCTGTTGACTCAGACATCGAGACATGGCTGCACGATCCGTTACAGCCATGCGGATAAGATGCCTGTCATCTCGACTGCTAGTGATACGAGGCCGTTGGGATCCAGCACTGCGTTCTGTATTACCCTCCTGAACCCACTGATTCCATATTCTGCTAACAGTCATTGGATCTCGACCTATGCGAGCAGCACTGTCGCGATACGATAAACAGCAATCGCGATAGGCTACAATCCGACCTTTATCAAAGTCGGAAACGTGATGGTACGCATTTCTCCTCCTTACACGAGGCATTACAACAACGTTTCACCAGGCAACGACGGTCAACTGCTGTTTATGTATGAGAAATCTGCTGGAAACTTCCCCCATGTCAGCACGTTGTAGGTGTCGCCACCGGCGCCAACTTTGTGTGAATGCTCTGAAGAGCTAATCATTTACGTATCACAGCATCTTCTTCCTGTCGGTTAAATTACGCGTCTGTAGCACTTCATCTTCGTGGTGTAGCAATTTTAATGGGCAGTAGTGTATATCATCGATGGTAGGAGTCTATAGCACGATATATCGGTGTCAAAAATATAGTTTTGAAATTCCGATTATGACTTATGATTGCACGTGTTATTTAGAACTGCGAGGAATGATTTTTAAGAATTAGTAAAAAATTAGGGAAAACCAGATTTAATTACACATTATTTTTCATATAAATAGAGGCTCGGAGTACCTTCCCACAATAATTGCACTTCGTGCTTTTACTGTCATATAACCTAAAAGGCTTCCACATATCACTTTTGAGAGACATTTCCTTTTCCTTTTTTTTCACACTCTAAGATCACTATTATAAAGATGCAAAGATCAAGGAGCAACAAAAACAGAGGAGGTTTCGAGAATTACGCGTCTGGCATTTCTATCAACTTTACTTTGGTGGTTACGAAATTACACAATTGACAAAAGGAAGATTTCTCTAAAAACATCAAAGTAAAAACTCTAGGCACCGCTCTTCAATATTAAAAAGAAAGGGTTAAGTTTTCTGAATTATGAGCTAGATAATAATAATAGTAATAATAATAACTCTGTCTAATTCGGTTCCAAGCCCGGTTGAAAAAGAAGGAGGGGGAGGAGTAACACCTCATTAAAAAATCTTGGTTCACCTGACCTGTGTGATAGTACCTTGTAAGGTTTGTTGCCAGGATAACGGCGGAGACCTCAAGGGCAATAAAATCGGAGATGCAGATCATCGGAACGGTGGAGCTGGCAGAAGAGGTAAGCTTTATAAAGAAGATAAAGCATATCTGAAAATCCGGACACGCCTATGTGGTAACCACCGGTAGTCTAGCCAGCGTCTATAAACCATGTGATGTGCGGCTAAACACTAAGCTCTAGGAGCTAACAATCCCTGGTTCTATCCAACCAGCATTAGCTGGAACCTCATTACAAGCAGAATGATTCGCAGAAGTAATATTAAAATTATTCCAGGTGTCAATCCACTCGCCCTGTGGCGACAACCAAGCTATCGGATTCTGAGGAGCTTGGGCTCGTACGACAGAGAAAGTCGGAGTTCTCTGATAAATTTCCTCGAAAATCTCACACATACATTGGCACTTTTAACATTCAGACACTTATTCAGACTGACAAAATACAGAAACTTACTACGGAACTCAACAGACAGAAAAATTCAAGTCCTTGCACTTTAAGAGACTAGATTCACCGATTCGGAAACAACAGACTGCGACAACTACCGTATCTTTATAAGCGAAACAGAAAAGAAAATATGCAAAGGAGCTGTATTATTTGGTATGGCCTTTATTAGGAATATGGACATCCTTGACTCTGCTACAGATGTTAATCAAATCAGCGACAGACTAATGACCATACGAATTAAGCACAGCAACAAAATATATAATATTATTAACGTTCACGCACCTACTAAATTGACAACTAAAAATAACCTGAGAAGATAGAAAAAAATTGGGAAAAACTTGAAACTGACATGCCCAAAATTCCGAAGGAGGACGTAAAAATTCTGCTTAGTGATTTCAACGCACAAATTGGCAAAGAGAGGAAATATATATATATATATAACAGTCGGCAGTTACCCTGCACACAAATTCACGAACAAGAATGGCGTGAGACTCATCGAGTTGTACCAACAAAACAATCTAAAAATCATGTCCACATCACTTCGAACGAACCCTAAGAAGCAAAAAACGCGGCGATCTCTGATCCTTCAGCTAGGTGAATTGCAAATAGACCTAAGATTTCCGAAAAGAATATACGACGTTCAAGTCCGTAGAGGGGAAATAGAGATTCAGACCACTATCTTACCAGAGTCAAAATTAAATTCACACCAAAAAGGAAATGCCGAAGGAAAACACCACTAATTCTCAAATTTGATTTGTAAAAATCCAAGAACCAGAATTTCAGAAGTTTGGGAAAACAACATACAAACAACTGGAGAGATTTCCAAACGAAAATTATACAGGAGGTAAGATAACTGATCCCATTAAAGAAAAAATCCAAGCAACCGTGGTGGAATTCAAATTGCGATAATGTAACAAATGAGAGACAACGAGACTTCTTAAAGTATAATTGTGACAAATCAGGAACCACAAAAAATTTTTTTCGAAGTCAGAAAACAAATAGCTAAAATACTTGGACAAACTAAAAGAAAATAATTTAATGAACAACGAAACTCGATTGAAGAAGGTTTTAGGAACCACAGAAAACACGACTTTTACAAAACGATTGTAAATCAAATCAAAGGATACATTCCACGAAATCTCTGTTTCAGGGAACAAAATCGAAAATTGGCACTAACGAAAAAAATTGTAAAGAATTAGCCAAATATTTCTATAACTTCTAAATTGCTCACAACTAAGGACGGGATTCCTCAGATTACAACCAGAACACACGAAGGAAACTTTATTACCACCGACTCAAGAAGAAATTTCTGGTCACATTAAAAAGCTCAAGAATAATAAGTCATCGGGAGAAGATGGAATTGTAGCTGAACTACTGAAGAACCTTGGTCCACATTCCTTAAAAGGGATCACTCAAATCATCCAAGAAATTTGGAAGACAGAAAAATTCCAGGGCACTGGAAATGTCCACTAATTCAGTCATATCACAGAAAGGAAGAGAGCTCAGATGTGAACAGCTACAGAGGCATTTCAGTTTCGCTGGTCACTTACAAAATTTCATCCGCATTTCTTCTGAAGACAGCACAGGAACAGCTACAGATTAGATTAGATTAGATTAGATTAATACTAGTTCCATGGATCATGAATACGATATTTCGTAATGATGTGGAACGAGTCGAATTTTCCAATACATGACATAATTAGGTTAATTTAACAACATACTTAAGTTAATATAACAACTTTATTTATTTATTTATTTATTTTTCTTTAATTTATATCTAAAAATTCCTCTATGGAGTAGAAGGAGTTGTCATTCAGAAATTCTTTTAATTTCTTCTTAAATACTTGTTGGTTATCTGTCAGACTTTTGATACTATTTGGTAAGTGACCAAAGACTTTAGTGCCAGTATAATTCACCCCTTTCTGTGCCAAAGTTAGATTTAATCTTGAATAGTGAAGATCGTCCTTTCTCCTAGTATTGTAGTTATTCACACTGCTATTACTTTTGAATTGGGTTTGGTTGTTAATAACAAATTTCATAAGAGAGTATATATACTGAGAAGCTACTGTGAATATCCCTAGATCCTTACATAAATGTCTGCAGGATGATCTTGGGTGGACTCCAGCTATTATTCTGATTACACGCTTTTGTGCAATAAATACTTTATTCCGCAGTGATGAATTACCCCAAAATATGATGCCATATGAAAGCAATGAGTGAAAATAGGCGTAGTAAGCTAATTTACTAAGATGTTTATCACCAAAATTTGCAATGACCCTTATTGCATAAGTAGCTGAACTCAAACGTTTCAGCAGATCATCAATGTGTTTCTTCCAATTTAATCTCTCATCAATGGACATACCTAAAAATTTGGAATATTCTACCTTAGCTATATGCTTCTGATTAAGGTCTATATTTATTAATGGCGTCATACCATTCACTGTACGGAACTGTATGTACTGTGTCTTATCAAAATCCAGTGAGAGTCTGTTTACAAGGAACCACTTAGTAATTTTCTGAAAGACAGTATTGACAATTTCATCAGTTAATTCTTGTTTCTCAGGTGTGATTACTATACTTGTATCATCAGCAAAGAGAACTAACTTTGCCTCTTCATGAATATAGAATGGCAAGTCATTAATATATAATAAGAACAACAAAGGACCCAAGACTGACCCTTGTGGAACCCCATTCTTGATAGTTCCCCAGTTTGAGGAATGTGCTGATCTTTGCGTGTTACGAGAACTACTTATTTCAACCTTCTGCACTCTTCCAGTTAGGTACGAATTAAACCATTACAGCATACAATTTCAGATCATCAAGCAGGCTTTCATCCTAACAGGTCGTGCCCGGAACAGCTCTTTAATCTTAAAACTGTCTAAAAAATTTAAGCAATAAGGTTGAAACCAATAGTCTGTACATTTGTTGATTTTTAAAAAAACCATGCGAAGACTTTCTATAGGTAGACAGTCTCTACGCAGTATTCTAGAAGGACGCAGACTAGACACAAAACTCGAAAACTGATCGAACAAACACTGTCAGAAACCAAACCAAAAGTTAAATTCATAGATGAAATTTTGAATCATTCTTAGTTAAAACAGGAGTAAGATATGGCGACGGGATATCGCCACTATTATTCAATATACTTTTAGACAAAGTAACGAAAGAATGGGAAATGGAACTAACAAAACAAAACTTTGGGAGCCAGCCGAATTAGGAGGTCAAGGAAAATTAACTTTCTATACTTAGCGTTTGCAGATGACTTGCCTATTCTAACTGACAGTTAAGAAACAGCAGTAAAACAAATCGAGACCCTCAAAGAGGGTGCAGAGAAGGTTGGCCTGCAAGTCTCTTTTGAGAAGACTGAATTCATGAGTTCAAGTCAGATATTCTGAAACTTAAAAAAAATTATGGTGAAATCAACAGAGTCAAACACTGTAAGTACCTAAGTGAAATTATTGAACCAACAGGACTTGAAGAAATAGCACAAAAATACAGATAGCAGAAAATCACGAAAGCGTCCAGACTTGTTTTACACACAAGATGGATACAGACTGCAAACCATCGACACTACAGAAAAAGTATCAGACACCGAAATTGATATCAGAAAGAGATGTATGAAGTTCTATGGATACCTAGACAGATTACCTGAAAAAAGACTAACTAAACGTCCATTGGACTATGTGACATCCCTTAAAGCACCAGTACCTTGGGTAACTGAAGTTAAGAAGAATTTGAGAAAAGCAAAAATTGACGTAACAAACAAATCAGTCAAGGATATATTCAGAACCAAAATTGATAAGTGGAAGTTTATTCCAGATATGGAACCAAACCATACCGACCAAAGTGGACCGAAGGAAGAAAGAAGACCTTCGTCGAGGAAATGAATAAATATTGAGAAAATAAGAAGAACCCTAAGGATTTAAAATCACCTGCTTATCGTTCTCCAATGGGGACATTCACTAATAATAATAAATAATAATAATAATATCTGATTACAGCGCCACAAAATATCGATATTATTGATGTAGGTGGGAAAATATCGATCATAAAATCGCGTAAGTGTTCCCGATCTGTCTGATATCGCAACCCTAGCGGAGTGTCGCTGTTTGTGCCGCAAGACGCGGTCACGTGCAATCATGTCGCGCACGAATTCGTCCGAAACGTTGCTACGATATGACTGTGAGATTGAAACTTCCACGTTTGTTCACAGAGTAAAGATAAATTATGATTCGTTTTGTTCGCGGAAAAATTGCAAGGAATTATTAGTGAAATTAGTGGACGATATAGCATCGTGGTTTTTGGTCAGTAACTTCCACTGACGGAACATATTGCTGTTTGGACATAAATGAAAAGGCTTCCATGAATGGTGACAATCTGGTAAATCATCGCTGATATGCGCTGCAGCAGTAGCTACTTCTTAGAAGATGGCGCGACATTGCAGCTAAAGAACGTGTCCTATTATAGAACAAAGGACTACGGACAATTTCTTTAAAATATAACTTACATTTTACATCTTGGAAATGTATGCCCATATATGTATATGTAACACAGGCATGTACTACATAGTTTTTATTCATTTTTCATCATTATTGTGATCATTAAGCATTTATTCATGATTTACCCATTGATTTAGTAATATTTCAGTATTATCCGAGTATTTTGTAATTCGAGGTAGCCTCAGGCCCAATTTGCTCAAATTTCCGGGGCTGGACTGCTTTCTTTAGTTAGAAAGTTCTAAAGCAGAGGCAGTCAACCTTTTTTACCTATCGTCTACTTTTTTTTTATCTCTGTTAGTACTAACATTTCCTAAGTGCCCACCAGTTACACACTAATGGTAATTTATAAAGTAGGTAGGTAACTTGTAAAACTTATAAAGTAGAGTTGCAGCAAGTTAAAGCATATAATAATAATTAATTACCAAGTTTTTTGAAAACATAATGAAAACATCTTTAAGCCCAGCCACCTACGGCCCACCACGAAAGCTGAAGAGGCCAGAATGACTTCAACTGTTCTAAACCTTACAGTGACGTGAATGTTGATATTTAAGCACATTTTGCATTTTATTTCAATGCAGGATATTACGTATCAGAAACTATATCATTCAGCTGCGCGAAAATATTAATGGTCACTTTTGAAAATAAATTCACGAATTATAAATAAAAAGAGCAAATGTTTGAAATTTAAATTTCGTGATATTATAGTCCCATGAGAATACAGCAGTTAAGCGTGATCTCTGGTCGGTATAGCAACGGGAAAATTAACGAAACCGATTGCGACTGATTTCAGGATTGGTTTAGAAAAACAACAGTATTAGCCTGGAACATTGTAGAACTGATGCCCACATTCAAACGCTGAAGCATACAGAAACCAGTCAGTATTAAATAACCTTCGGGTTTATGTGAAATAGTGTCAGCACAGGATACGGCGGCCGACGCACAGTGACCAGTTTTCGCTCTAAGTGCTAAGCGAGTACATTCGTTTGTTCGGAAGGGGAGGCCGTCAGTGTTTGCCACCTTTCGGCCAGTCAGTGTTGACAGAATCGAGACACACGCCCGGCAATCTTTCTCAAACGACCGTACAGAGTCTATTCTGAAAAAGAAAATGATTTTTGCGTTATTCGTAGTTCTATATGATGATGTGCCCATCATTTCGTTAATGGTCATAGTAGTTGTGATATTTACGTGGAAGAAAGACACTGCGCGAAATTCGAAAAAGTTTGGGATGGAAAATAGGGGTCGCTACGATTTTGCGTTTGGTGCAAATTACATAATATGTTGTTGCATATGAAATTTAGCTAATATACTGAACTTTCCTTTACCCTTGGGCGGAGATCTCTATCTGCCACCAATCTTCAGAAAATTGATCTGATGTAGTGCACACATTTACCCATAGCGCCTTGCCAAAGATAAAGCCAGAGTGAAATATTCACAACATTCCTAATATTTCATAAACGGTTTGAGATATCGAGATGAGATTTTAGTAAATGATAGCTCGAAAAGAGGAGAATATTTGACCCCATGGTTATTTTGCAAAATTTAAGTTAGAAGGAACAGTCAGGATCGCAATAATATTTGTTTATTTATTGGTTTCGACTTATGTAAAAGCCATCTTCAGAATTTTTGGCCCCCTATGGCTGATGCTGGCGGCTCCTCGGTTATCACGAGACAACCGAGGAACTGCCAGTACCAGTCATTGGGGGCCAAAAATTCTGAAGATGGCTTTTACATAAGCTGGAACTCGTAAATAAACAAATATTATTGCGATCTTGACTGTTCATTCTAACTTAAATACAGCATTAGGTCGCTGTTCTCTGTAGACTATGTTGTTTAAATTTATATTTTGCAAAAGTTAATTATATACTGTGTTACTCGACCAACTACAGACTTTTCCTACGAAAGAAGGTAAGGTTTAAGGGCTATCGATATCTGGTGAAACCAGAAACGCTACAGGTTTTGGAACAACATAATGAAGACTTACACGTTTAATTTATTTTTCCTCAGTGTGGCAGAGTTTTCTCGGAATTGTGTCTGGACAACTTGTTAGTGAGGTGACAATGTGTAATCTCCGCTGTCTATGACGAAAGAAGCAAATCGCGACATGGCAACAAAAGAAAGTGTAGGTTTTACTCAAAAATCGCCACTCATGATGCTCCTCTGAAAGTTACAAGTGGTTAACAAGCCAGGCGAAATTAAGTCGCTGCATTTTCAGTGGAATTGTGTTTAGATACTAACCAAAGCAGTAGTAACAGATCTTTTGAATGGTCATCATGCAAGTTTGGGCGTGTAGGGGCTCTACTTAATATTTAGAAAAAATGCGTATACCGGTTTCAGATTAGAATGGCACTTCACCTCAAGTGCTCGGCATTTCTCCTATGGCGCTTGCCAGTAACCCCACCAACACTCTCGCCACGCGTGCTCTGCCCACTGCGCATCGGTAGATGCGATGATATTCTGTGCTGACTCTACGATCTTCATGGTTGAAACTAGCGATCTGACTAAGAGTAGGTGCGTCACCTTAGATACAGACTGCTAGCTGGATAACGAGGTTATCCCACATTAAGAAGATCTAAGGCTGCAAGAGCTTGACTAGAAATGAAAGTGTCTGAAGTGGGAACTCCAGATGGCCAAGTGTTTAGAGGAAATGGTATTTTGTCGGGTCAGGCGAGGCATCAACTATTTATGTTAGTGCAGGTTCCAGACAGTGGTTGGCGCAGCGGTAAGAGTACTAAAAGGTGAACCAAGGGTCTTGGTGTTTAGGTCCTATACGGAAGCACTGTTATTTTCAATTTTTACCTTACTTACACTGCAAATAAACCGAAATGCGTGTTTATTGATATTTTCATAAAATTAACGAAGAAAGGCAAAGAGAAATTTTGGATTGTAAATAAATGTACAGAATTGGATTGCAAGGTGAACACGAGAACTTCATATACAAAAATACATACATTTAACATTTTACAACTGATGATATTCACTTGCTGTGGTGATATTCATCGTAAAAACAAGGGAAGTAATAATTTTCTTGCATGTTGCACACGTTATAAACGCCGCACTTTTACAATTTCCTGGTTCTTTAAAGTTTCTGTAGGAAGCAATCATGATTTTCATTCATAAAAGATCCGCTCTCAACGCTCAGTCGGTCAGCAAAATATATATAACGCATCAAATGGTTCAGATAGCTCTGAGCACTAAGGGACTTAACATCTTAGGTCATCAGTCCCCTAGAACTTAGAACTACTTAAACCTAGCTAACCTAAGGGCATTACACACATCCATGCCCGAGGCAGGATTCGAACCTGCGACCGTAGCGGTCGAGCGGTTTCCCTAAAATGTTGGCTAGTGATGTACAGCAGGATGTATCTGGTTGCAGTCTTCTTGAGACGAGAGGCGTTTGAAGATTTTTGATCAAATTATTTACCTGACGGTAAAAATAGCCTTCACAGAGCTGCACTAGCGGAAGGCATTAGAGAGGAATCACTTTAATAGTGTATGATGGCAGTCCTACTTTATCTAGAAAAATCTCATCCTGTAATTCTGTGTTTGTTTGACTTCCCAATGAGCCAATTGAAAGACGAAATTTGTTATCTTGCAAGGAGGACTTCATCACATCAGTAAAAAAAATGTATAAGGTTGTTTTAAGTTTCCCAAATTTTGGCGAAGTAATGACTTTCCAATTTTTTGCCACCCACTCATCCATCAGCTTTTGAATCTTTGGTCCAAAAGAGCCAGTACTGTCTTGTAGGCCTATGTAGACTGTTGACAATAATTTTCCTGAAAGGGTTATAGATACTGCACTGTATAAGAGTGGGTTACTTGGTTCATATTTTAGTTTATTTGCAGTGTAAGTATAGTAAAAAGAGACAATAAAAAAAAGTTTCCGCAAAGGGCTCAACCCCACGACACACATGTCTCTTCTCCTAAATTCTATTCATTACCTCATCGTTAGTTACATGGTCTACCCATCTAATCTTCAGCATTCTTCTGTAGCACCACTTTTCAAAAGCTTCCATTCTCTTCTTGTCTAAACTGTTTATCGTCCATGTTTCACTTCCATACATAGCTTCACTCCAGACAAATACTTTTAGAAAATACTTCCTGAAACTTAAATCTACACTCCATGTTAACCAATTTTTCTTCTATAGAAACGCTTTTCTTGCCATTACCAGTCTACATTTTATTTCGTCTCTACTTCGACCAACATTTATTTTACTTCCCACATAGCAAAACTCATTTATTACTTTAAGTGTCTCACATCCTAATCTAATTCGCTCAGAATCACCTGATTTAATAAGACTACATTCCATTATCCTCGCTTTCTACAACCCTATCTCACCCCCGTCTCAACCATTGCTTCCCTTTCCCGTGCCTCGATTCTTGTAACTGCCATCTGTTTTCCATATCAACTGTAAAGAGTCTTTCGCTCTCTGTATTTTACCCCTGTCACTTTTAGAATTTGAAAGAGAGTATTCCAGTCAACTTTGTCAAAAGCTCTCTCCAAGTCTACAAATGCTATAAACGTTGGTCCGCCTTTCCTTAAACTATCTTCTATGAGAAGTCGTAGGGTTAGTATTGCCTCACGTGCTCCTACATTTCTCTGGAATCCAAATTGATCTCCCCGATGTTGGCTTCTACCAGTTTTTCCATTCGTTTGCAAAATATTCATGTTAGTATTTAGCAACTGTGACTTTTTAAACTGATAGTTTGTCATTTTCACACTTATCAGCATCTGCTTTCTTTATTCTTGAAGTCTGAGGGTATTTCACCTGTATAATATACCTTGCTCACCAGATGGAAGAGTTTTGTCATGGCTGGATCTCCCAAAGCTATCAGTAGTTCTAACAGAATGTTGTCTATTCCCAGGGCCGTATTTCGACAGGTCTTTCAGTGCTCTGTCAAATTCTTCACGCAGTATCATATCTCCTATTTCATTTTCATCTACGTCCATTTCCATAATATTGCCCTCAACTACATCTCCCTTATACAGATCCTGTATATACTCCTTCCACCTTTCTGCTTACGGGGGTATATTAGGGAAATGTAAGCCACTGATGTGGTGTCCAGTTGAAAAGCTTGCATCATCCACATTATCATTATTATCACTGTCACTTGTAAGTGTGCACTTCGATGTTATGTCGTTTAAATTATGATAAAGTCTAAGTAATTGAGTTCACTGCAATTAATAATTAAATTAAATGTTGTGTGACGTTGTTGACTGGGAAATCTCAACGGGCAAGACCAGCTGCCTTGTCGGAAAGGGTATCCTTTCTCTGCGCATATCGCCCCATTTCCCTGTGGATGTATGAGAATGTGTCATACGAGAAGGCACAAAAAAACCGAAATAACTTTCCCGTGGGCGAGGCTTGTGTAGTACGCATTTATGCCGCTAGGTGTATATAGCGCAACTCATCACCAGTTCAGTGCTGCCTATGTTTTCGACCTGACTTGTTCTCTTCATCTTCAGAGATTGTTTTTGCTATCGCCTGTTTTTTTCTGTTTTAATGTTGAAAGCAGCTTATCAAGAAGATAAACTCAAGTGTACGAGTGGTTTGCTCGATTTAAAAATGGCGACATCTCGATTGATGACAAACCTCGTTCTGGACGTCCATCAACTGCGTGAATCGACGAAAATATTTTAAAAAATTCGAGAGATTGTGCTCACAGGCCGTCAAAAGACAATTGAATAACTGTCAGATATCAATGGGTTACCTTGGAGCTCGGTTCAGCGAATTTGTGGTAGACAGGAGACTGTTTCTTCCACCACAAGGACGCACCTGCACACACAGCCATGGCTGTTAGACATTTTTTGGCTAAAACTGGCATTATTCTGCTCCCCAGTGCACCTTACGGGCCTGACCTAGCCCCATGTGACTTTTTTTTACTTCCATGTATGGAAAATGGAAATGTCGTGTGGCTAGGGCCTCCCGTCGGGTAGACCGTTCGCCTGGTGCAGGTCTTTCGATTTGACGCCACTTCGGCGACCTGCGTGTCGATGGGGATGAAATGATGATGATTAGGACAACACAACACCCAGTCCCTGAGCGGAGAAAATTTCCGACCCAGCCGGGAATCGAACCCGGGCCCTTAGGATTGACAGTCTGTCACGCTGACCACTCAGCTACCGGGGCGGACTCCATGTATGAAAAGGGGCATGAAACGACACCGATTGGCAACGTTGAAGAAGTCGAAGAAAACGAGGGAGGAGCTGTCAGCCATTTCTAACGATGACTACCAAAAATGTTTCGAACGATGGAAGCACCGATGGGTCTAATGTATTCGTTGCAATGGAGAGTATTTTGAAGGGTATAAGGCTGTTTTGTAAACAACAAAGCTTTTAAAAAATAATTCCGGTTTTTTTTGGTACCCCCTCGTATGCGTGTTTGTAGAGTGTAAGTGAGTGTAATCAGTGTACGTATAGCGCAATGTCGTGCTTGGGTTGTATGACGAGAAGGAGGATGATGGAAGAAGGAAGAGGAAGCCAGGTGCCGGCACTTAGCCTGCTCCTCTCAAACAGCACGAAGTGACCTGCCGGCCGCTGGTGGTCGAGCGGTTCTAGGCTCAGTCTGGAACCGCAGGACCGCTACGCTCGCAGGTTCGAATCCTGCCTCGGGCATGGATGTGTGTGATGTCCCTAGGTTATTTAGGTTAAAGTAGTTCTAAGTTCTAGGGGACTGATGACCTGAGATGTTGAATCCCATAGTACTCAGAGCCATTTTCAACGAAGTGACCTGCCGAGCTTAACGTCCCAAGCGATGAACGGATCAACATCAAGTGTGTCACACACCCTCTTTTCATGACACACTGCGGAGAGCTTTGAAATTTAATCCATGACGTTGACGCAAAGGCTGACGAACAGGAACTTACACTACCACCTCCGTCACGTTTCCGACCGAATAGGGGCGTGAAAATTACACTCACCATCAGCATTCGAACAGCCCTACCTGGCCGCTACACAAGCTCGCGTTACCGCCCTCAACTACGGGAACAGATGCTGCTACTATGGATCTTAACCCAACCGTGTGACAGATGTATTTCTCCGGTGTTCGGACGAATGCTTTTCAATTGACATATGTTTCTCAACTGCAAATTTATTGAATGTTCGACCCAGCCGGGAATCGAACCCGTTAGGTATGACATTCCGTCGCGCCGACCACTCAGCTACCAGGGGCGGACAAGTATAATAACGTATAAATACTAAGTATGCGAAGTATTTCCATGACGCTTCTCATACAGGTTTGGAAGGCCACAAATAGATATAATTTTGCAAAAACAGACATAATGTCTTATGGGATAACAGCAATCAGTGATTTTATAATGTTACTTAAAATTGCAAATTTTTTTTTATTATTCATATGATCGGTTTCGGTTCATTCAGAACCATCTTCAGATCTGTAAAAATAATTATACTAATTTACTATTTCACGAAAGCAAATCTTTTTCATCCTATCTAATCAACATCAAATGTACCAGAACGTACCTGATATTTCAGTTACAGGAGTAACCCGTCCAAATCCAGCAACTTTCACATGCTACGTCACATAAAACTGGTTGGCAGAGTGCACGTCATTTATATTAATTATAACACTATTACCGACAGGTGGCGTCTGGTACATTTGTCACATTCCATTTGCACATACTGTATTCAGTAGATCTTTTCTTTATTAAAAATATTTAATTAAAATATGTAGATGTCAAAGCTAAAATCTGTACTTGTCAGGATTAAAAAACAGTAAAATTATCATTTTTATACGATCTAAAAGGCATAGGGCGATTTATATATCTATGGTGCTGGTGTGAACTTGTTTTCTTCTACGGTCTGCTTCCGTGGTTCCCGCCACTTTGGTGTTGTGCCGCGGTCCGCTCAGTCGTCTGCTGTCCATCGCCGCGGGCAAGAGGGCCGCACAGGAGGGCCCCGTCAACGACGCCAGGCGTTGCACTCGTCTTCCGGCTTCTCCACCGCGCACCATCTCTCATCCCTCGGCCTGGATCTCCATACGCAACAGTTGTCATCTTAGTAGGTCGTCATAAATGCTAAAATAGGCGTTATGATTGAATTCGCTTTGTTCGTTGAGGATTACATCCGGATCTTTATTTTTGTGGGTGTATATTTCGATCTCTTCTAAAATGTTAAGAAACCGTCCCTTGTGAGCTCTATGAAGGATGTCTAAGTTGTTTTCAATATTCGTGACTGAGTGCTTTGTCGCAGCCATATGCGCCCCAAAAGCTGTTTTGTTTTGAGAGTAGGTGTGCTCCCTGAATCTGGTTTCAAAGTTCCTACCAGTCTGCCCTATATATTGTTTACAGCAGTCATTACATTTGATTTTATATACACCTGCATCCTGAAATTTATTCCTACTATTACATATTCTATGCCGGAGTGAGAGCTACATATTTTTTCTTGTTGTTCCTCTTAACTGCTACTTGACTTCCTTCTGTTTGTTCCATTTGCCTCTTCTTTATCTTCCTATAAATATTCATCACCTGCTTACACGTATATCCGTTCGCTACGGCCACTTGTTTTAAAATACTTAACTCCTTTTCTACTTCGTGTTGGCTTAGTGGCAATCTTAGTAGCCTGTATACCATCGAAGTAAAATATGCCCATTTGTATCGCGGTGGGTGACAAGAGCGCTCATAACTAGATCTGTACACGTAGGTTTTCTGAATATGCTAAATTCATGAGCGGACCGCGGCACAACACCAAAGTGGCGGGAACCACGGAAGCAGACCGTAGAAGAAAACAAGTTCACACCAGCACCATAGATATATAAATCGCCCTATGCCTTTTAGATCGTATAAAAATAATTTTACTGTTTTTTAATCCTGACAAGTACAGATTTTAGCTTTGACATCTACATATTTTAATTAAATATTTTTAATATAAAAAAGATCTACTGAATACAGTATGTGCAAATGGAATGTAACAAATGTACCAGACGCCACCTGTCGGTAATAGTGTTATAATTAATATAAATGACGTGCACTCTGCCAACCAATTTTATGTGACGTAGCATGTGAAAGTTGCTGGATTTGGACGGGTTACTCCTGTAACTGAAATATCAGGTACGTTCTGGTACATTTGATGTTGATTAGATAGGATGAAAAAGATTTGCTTTCGTGAAATAGTAAATTAGTATAATTATTTTTACAGATCTGAAGATGGTTCTGAATGAACCGAAACCGGTCATATGAATAATAAAAAAAATTTGCAATCAAGACGGATTTTAAGTAACATTATAAATAGATATAAGTTGTAAATGTGAAGTTTTAGTGCACAAAAGGAGAAGCAAAAAATTTTACAGGAAGATCATTGAAACTGAACGAGGCAGCAAGCGTGCAGAACATGTAGCAACCATTTGTTTTGTTTTAGTGCAAGATCTCCCACTACCAAAAATTCCTGTCCAAGAAGTATTTTTCAACAGACAACTTTGAGTAAAAATCTGTAAATTCAAAAATTGAAAATTCCCGTTTCTACGTTTATTTGAGGTTTGTTGATGGTCTTGTAATTCTGTCAGAGACATAACAAAACTTGGAACAGCAATTAGAACGGAATGGACAGCTTCTTGAAAGGAGGATATAAGATGAAAACCAACAAAAGCAACACAAGGGTAACGGGATATAGTCGAATATCACCTGATTTAAGGTGATGCTGAGGGAATTAGATTAGGAAATGAAACACTTAGAATAGTAGACGAGTTTTGCTGCTTGGGCAGCAAAGTAACTCATGATGGCCGAAGTAGGGAGAACATAAAATGTAGACTGGCAATGGCAGGAAAAGCGTTTATGATGAAAAGAAATTTGTTACCATCGAATACAGAATTAAGTGTTTTTGAAGCCTTTTCTGGAAGTATTTGCCTGGAGTGTAGCCATGTTTGGAACTGAAACATGACGATCTTGAAAGTGAAACATGACGATCAACAGTTTAGACAACACCAGAATAGAAGCTTTTGAAATGTGGCGCTCCAGAAGACTGCTGAAAATGGGTAGATCACATAATTAGTGAGGAGGTACTGAACAGATTCAGGAAGTAAAGGAATTTGGCTAAAAGAAGGGATCAGTTGATAGGACACATTCTGAGACATCAAGAGACCACCAGCTTAATATTGGAGGAGACGTATGAGGATTTAAAATCGTCGAGAGAGACCAAGAGACGAATACAGTAAGCAGGTTCAGAACGATGTAGTTTGCAGTAATTATTCGAAAATGAAGAGGCTTACACCCAATATAGTAGCATGAAGAATCAAACCAGTCTTCGGAATCACAGCAACACCAATAACAACAACAACGTTGACGATGAATGTCAAGCGAAAAACGGTTGTGCTGAAGTTTGCTTCTTTATAAAGGGCTGTACTGATAGTGAAATACGAATTAAGGTAACAGAGTCACATTTGTTCTCAGATGCTTCCCGGGGCAGAATCATTCAATGGTAAGATTCGTTCTGTCACTTCTAGATGTTGGAGGTTTCAAACTAATATATCAGTACTTGACCTTAAGGGGTTACTTCTACCTACCATCTAACAGACAATATCGATTAATAAAGGCGATAACCAGGAAATCCGACAGAGTTTACATTTAAAAAAAAAGTAGAAATGATCCTTTCAGCACGTACTCAAGGTACCTAACGACAGAAAAAGCAGCTTCAACATTGCCTCATTTTCATCATTTGATCAGCAAACCTGGAGCTGTCTTAACAAGAGAATACATTGATAGGCTATCTAGACATTTGTTTCCACTTCCCTTGCCATCAGTCCTAAATATCTAGCTGTGTATGGCACCAGCATATCCAGAAGGACGTGTACCGATTAATGCAAAGAAGCTAGAAGATATTAGGAAAGTAGTAAATTACATTCCGTGAAGTGTCTGATTTTTATGGTCTATTTTGGAATGGCCAACAACCTCAGACAACAATGCGTAAAATATTACAGTGCTGTGTGAAATACGGTATTTAAATATACTGCACCATATAAAATTATATTTACAAAGTGTCTAAGGTGTGGTTTCGTACACAAGTGGTGCCATACATAAAACATTTTTCTTATTCAGTTGAAGAAGGTGCTAAGCCCAAGAAATAAATTGAAGGTAATATGTCACTCTTTAGCTGAAAAGATTTATATTTCTTGTACGCTTTATAAAATATCATGTTTAAATGGTAACAAAAGTTTACTAATTGACAAATAATGTAACAAATCATTATTGTGTCTTGTTCTTTCGAAGAAGGGGCTAAGTCTCCCAAACAAATTGCAGGAAATATGACTTTCTTTGCTTGCAATCATTTGTTCTATTTTTATGCACAGTCATACCATAATCCCTTATCCTTTAAAAAGCATTTCAGGTTAAAATTGTTAATAAATATTAATACAAACAGTTTTATCTAATTATCTCAAAAGTAGCTCCAGTTTACATACCCCCTTTTGATTTGATTATTTGATTAATTTTTTGAGTTCCATGGATTCTTGATCTGAGTGTATCACTAGGATATAGAATGTGTCATATTATTACAATAATAATCATATGTCAACAGTGATGAGGCTTTTCATCTAAATAATATGTAAAACCTAATTTTATTAGCCTGTTATTAACGACATTCCTCAAAACATTTCAGACCACTTGCATAGCTAACAAATATGATGAAGTGTATAAAAGAATGCTAACTGAAATTACTCTTACATGTCACCCATATACCACTAGGGGTTAGATAGATACTGCCTACAGGAAAATTAAAGAGACCTTAGGAGAAAAGAGAGCAACTTGTATGAACATCAAGAGCTCAGATGGAAAAAAAGTTCTAAGCAAAGGAGCGAAGGCAGAAAGGTGAACGGATTATATAGAGGGTCTATACAGGGGCGATATTCTTGAGGACAATATTATGGAAATGGAAGAGGATGTAGATGAAGATGAAATGGGAGGTATGATACTGCGTGAAGAGTTTGACAGAGCACTGAAAGACCTAAGTCGAAACATGGCCCCAGGAGCAGATAACATTCCATTAGAACTACTGATAGCCTTGTGAGAACCAGCCCTGACAAAACTCTACCATCTGGTGAGCAAGATGTAAGAGACAGGCTAAATACCCTCAGACTTCAAGAAGAATATAATAATAACAATCCCAAAGAAACCAAGTGTTGACAGATGTGAAAATTACCGAACTATCAATTTAATAAGTCAAGGCTGCAAAATACTAACACAAATTCTTTACAGACGAATGGAAAAACTTGTAGAAGTGGACCTCGGGGAAGATCAGATTAGATGCTATAGAAATGTTTGAACATGTGAGGCAATAATGACCCTACAACTTATCTTAGAAGATTGATTAACCAAAGGCAAACCTATGTTTCTAGTATTTGTAGACTTAGAGACTCTTTTGACGATGTTGACTGGAATACTCTCTTTCAAATTCTGAAGGTGGCAGGGGTAAAATACAGGGATCGAAAGGCTACTTACAATTTGTACAGAAACCAGGTGTCAGTTATAAGAGATGAGGGACAGGACAGGGAAGCAGTGGTTGAGAAGGGAGTGTGACAATGTTGTAGCCTATCTCTGACGTTATTCAATCTGTATACTGAGCAATCAGTAAAGGAAACAAAAGAAAAATTTAGAGTAGGAATTAAAATCCATGGAGAAGAAATAGAAACTTTGAGGTTAGCCGATGACATTGTAATTCTGTCAGAGACGGCAAAGGACTTGGAAGAGCAGTTGAATGGAAAGGACAGTGTCTTCAGAGGAGGGCATAAGATGAACATGAACAAAAGCAAAATTAGGATAATGGAATGTAGTCTAATTAAATCAGGTGATGCTGGGGGAATTAGATTAGGAAATGAGACACTTAAAGTAGTATTTAGGAAGCAAAATTACTGATGATTGTTGAAGCAGAGAGAATATTAAATCTTGACTGGCTATGGCAGTTTCCATTCAGTTAGATATTTTCTCCCATATATTGAAGCAGAGAGAATATTAAATCTTGACTGGCTATGGCAGTTTCCATTCAGTTAGATATTTTCTCCCAAATATTCTCTGTTCTTTACATACATATACACACATAATTTTAAATAAAAACTGTATATACAACGATTTTCTGTTTTGTTTTCTTTCTCATAGTCGGTAGCAACAGAGGACAGTAAAGTTTGTTGATGTGTACATAGTTCCGCGTAGTCAGCACGTACACAACTTTCCCACTAGAGCGCGCCCCGCTAAGCACAACAGCACAGGCGCAGCGCTCGTCCGTCTCTGCACTACGAGATGGCGCTGCCTTAGAGAAGGACCAAATTCTGCTTCCGCCGATCCGCCTATTAATATGTAACGCAGCCAATGAGGTTGCTGCTAACGTAGAACCTTTTCTCCTCGCGGATCACACTCGCGCAGTGATACCTGAATGCGCAAGGTATTATAACGAGTGTATAGACCTCCGATTAGTCAGTCTGCATTAGTCTGCATTTATCTGCACCAGTCTGTACCAGTCTGCATTAGTATGTACCAGTCTATAGTCAAGTTTCAGTCTGCGCCTAATAAGATTATCATATTCCTGTATATAGCCATGAAGATAACTGTATAGACACTTTGTCAAGTATCAGAGATATGTGAGAATAAGATTAACGGGCCAAGACCAAAGGAACTTCAGATTGTCAGTTGTAAACAGCATCCAGAATCAAGTTACATAATGTCTATGCTTTTTATTATTTTAATAAATGTGTGTGAAAATTAATCAAGTTCTGTTTAAAGTTGGTCACCGTCAATCTGCTACTCTAAGCGTGCAAGTGGCATTTCTATCGTCTGACCTTACGGCAGAAGATAAACACGCCACGATAAGGCCACGAGACATATTGGTGACACTCGCCTACTTCGTTAGAGTGACAAGTCAAATAATCTGATGGTGTGTGTACCGAAGATCTTACAGTACGCACACCCCATTTGTATTAATGGCTTATCGGGTTATGATTAGAATACTACTACGGAATCTGAATCGTCGGAAACTTTGAAATCCTATCCGTTTAATGGCTAAAACAATGTGATATACTGTCACTGAAGTTACTACCGACACAAATCCAACAGGAGAACAGGTCTCTCATACCCCGAATACCAATTATCCGAACTAGAGATGGGTCGTTCGCGAACTAACGGGTACGAGGGAACGGGTCACCAAGTTGAACGGAATGAGCGAGGAACGAATTCTAAGGAACGGTCTTTCATAGTTCACTTCGGTCGCTGCTTCCTGCGTATAGTTCACGGGAACGGTAAACGGTCTGTCTCGTTCCCGAACGGCACGTCGGCCGGTCTCGTTCCAGCCTCGGTCCCGTTCCCGTCTGTCTCGATCTCGCTCGGCCGGACTCGTCCTCCTTCGCGTGGCCACTCGTCGCAGTTCCACTGCCGACTGCTCATAGTTCAGTATCGAGTTGCTGTCCGTTTCGTTCGCTTCACACACTCATTCTAGATCTGTTTCAAACCTTTTTTGAACTCTGGACTTCTGATTCTTTTCGTATTCTATTCAGCGTGCTCGACTGGTAATTAAAATGTATTTTATAATTCCGTAAATTACATAAAAATTACGTGGTACGTAATACATACATCTTTTCAGGTAAGAAAACGGCGTATCCGCTTACTTCACTATTTCGACAAACAGCAGAAGAAATACTTGTAAAAAGCCAAGATATTTTTGTTATTACACATGCAAAGGACTTCGGCACGGCACACACAAGTGGTCATTTTTCCGTCTTTTTTTATCCAAGATAAAAGAGCATATTCATTGTAATGGAAGGCAGACCGACTTACAACCGAATGAAGCCCACGCTTCGTAATCGAGTGTATGGTGTCACATTTTGTAAAGAGAATATGATAACGCCTACAATATTATTTCAGTGGTACAGAGTGGCGGACGAAAAATCGGCCTTGAGTGTTAGACTGCCCATTGTCGCTTACCAATCGTCATCTATTTTCCGAAGTTGTTTGCATTAGCTTATTTGTTATTTCTTCACTGCCCAATTATTACATGTTTATCTATTCTGCACGTAGCGGTCAACAAATCGTGCGTAATTGGCGAGCAGTCTGTACTCGGGGCCGGTTTCTCGTGTGCCACCTTATTTCAGTTAGATCAGCCACATAACGCTACAGTTGGCTAAATGAGATGTTTTGCAGAATCACGAAAATTACAGAATTCTGTTATGAATAAAAACTCTTACTGCTGGGGGGAGTCACCTATGCTACGAATTTTCAATTTTTCTTAAGAACGATATACCAAGCACAATGAAGGATGAACGAGTAAAAAAGAACGGTTCCCAAAAAAGAGTAATCACCAGTGAACGAGTTCCGAAGAACTTTGCCCATCTCTAATCCGAACCAAGTTACCCAGTCATTTTAAAGGACTTCAATTCCCAATCAAGATTTCGTTGGCAATGGACAGAGAGGGAGAGTGGGAGGAGATGAACAAAGAGAGGGTGAGGAGTAGATGGAAAGAGAGGAGATAGGAACGAGATTAGGACACATATTTAACTCCCATATAGATTTAGTAATTATTTTGAAGCATCGCCGAGTTCGCTAGTGATATAATAATTTCGTGTGGCTCAATGGTCTGGGGCGAGTCTTTGAATTGGACACCAAATCGGTGACTTGCTTGCCCGTGACCTACGTCATTTATCCACCTGCTGAAAGAGGACCTACAGTTTAACGTGGAATCCGAACTGCGTGTCGTTTCTAGCACTCCTCACATCGTTGAGACGTGAAGGTTACGTTAAAACGAGCACTGAAAAATCCATGGTTCGATTGAGGTTTGATGCGCGACTTCGTGGTTACTGCTGTACCGCCAGGCCCGACATATTTCTTCTTTGACGTACTATGAAACGTTTTTTGGTGGGCCCTAATTATTTCTAAGCACTAATACACATGTACAATTATGCTTAATTAAGGTCACCAACAGTGCTATGACGGGCGAGCCAGATTAAATTAGTCGCTTCTTCTATACTGGTAATCAGTGCCCTGTTTCACTGCAACTGCTTTTAAAACACTGTCTGATCCGACCACTGAATTGGAAAACGACCACTGCAGGCACCTAATAAAATTTCTCCGACTAGTTTACAGTATCTCCTTCTCAAACAAAAATGGGTAAGCCTAAAACTAAGAGGAAGAGCGACACACACAAAAACACGGCAAATTTCCCCTGGAACAACTGAATTTTTTTTCTACACTGTCCAGTCACATTGCTGTGCCCACCTGTTAGTCAAAAGCCTGCATAGCCACCTTTTACAGCGCAGTCCACTGCGAGTCGTTCAGGAAGAGAGTCAAGAGGTTCTGGAAGGTACCAACAGGGGTGTGGAGCCATGCTGTGGCCAGCTGCGCTAGAATTCTCGGTTGGCGACCACATAACAGCCCCATCGAGATGGTCCCACAGCTTCTCGATTGAGTAACTCTTTTTCTTTCCCGAAACTGAAAAATGGCTTGAATAGGCTTCACTTTGGGACTCCGGAGTACATTCGAAAGAATGTGACCAACATGTTAAAAGCTGTACAGCTGAAGCCTTTCAAGCGCTCCTACGAAGACTCGGAACGACTATTACACCGGTTTATAGCTGCCGAAGGAAACTATTTTGAAGGGGAAAAAAACATTAAAAACTTCGGTAGATAAAAAAATCAGTCTCATTACTATTCTCACACACCTTATATTTCACTATAGCTTTAGTGGTAGTTCTTGATTGTTGTAAAATATGTTACTTGAGTTTAGCCAATCTGACCGAAGAAACTGCAGTTTTTGTGCTTTAGTAATTACAGGTTTTGTTCTCTTTTATCCGACTGTTCCTTTATAACCTATTGCTAACGGACGCACTGCTCGTTGGATATTCCGATGTACAGTGCTTGCCACATGAATCACTGGCACGCAGCTTTAAGATATTAGTTTTCACAGCAGAGTAGCTACGAGGGGAATGACGTGCA